>NW_022314496.1:0-10001 GCF_002776525.5 Piliocolobus tephrosceles
TTTCATATTGTGTGAGTTGTAGTAGTTTGTGCTTTTTAAAACAGGGTTCACTTCAGGCCAGGAACAGTGGCTCATGCCTGTAATCCCAGAACTTTGGGAGGCCAAGGAGGGCCAGATCACTTGAGGCCAGGAGTTTGAGATCAGCCTGGCCAACAGGATGAAAACCCACCTCTACCAAAAGTACAAAAATTTGTCGGGCATGGTGTGGCATGCTTGTAATCCCAGCTACTCGGGAGGCTGAGGCATGAGAATCGCTTGAACCCAGGAGGTGGAGGTTGCAGTGAGCTGAGTTTGCATCACTGCACTCCAGCCTGGGCGACAGGCATCCAAGTTGTCAAACTTACATATGGAGATTATTCATAGTATTTGCATTATCTTCTTGATTCTGGTAATCTGTATGGATAATTCTTTTTATTCCTGATATGCAACTGTTGTCTTCTTTTCTCTTTATTAGTCTCACTAGAGGTTTATTAATTTTGCTGAATTTTTTGGTAAGAACCAGATTTTTGTATCATTAATTTTCTCTATCGTTTCTGTTTTCAACTGCACTGATTTCTTCTCTTATTTTTATGTTTTTCCTTCTTCTTACTTTGCATTTATTCTGCTTTTATTCCTATCTAGTTTCTTCAGTTTAGACCTTAGGTTATGATTTAAAACCATCTTTCTTTCAGTTTTTAGTGCAACAGATTTCCGTCTCAGGACCACTTTAGCCACATTCCACATATTTTGATGTCGTATTTTCCTTTTCACTCAGTTCTACGTTTCTTTTCCTCTTGAGACTTTTTCCCTAATCATGGATAATTTAAAAGTATGTTGTTTATTTTTAAGAGTGTGGAGATTTTCCTTTTATTATTCTATTACTAATGAATAGTTTCATTCTACTGTGGTCAGAGAGCACACTCTGGTTTCAACTGTATTAATTGGCTGAGGTTTGCTTTATGGCCCAGGTTACAATGTATCTTAGCCAAGTTCTGTGGGAGCTCGAAAATAATTTATATTTTATAATTTATATTCTGCTATTTTTGGGTGAGGTGATTACTGAAAAATGTACGCTGAAGTCTCCAACTCTAGTTATAGATTTGTCTATTTCTCCTTTAATGTCTGTATCTTTTTATTTCATCTATTTTGTAGCTCTTTTGTTAGATGCATACAAATTTAGGATCACTGTTTTCTTTGTGTACTGACACTTTTATCATTATTTAATGCCCCTGGTAATTTTCTTTGCTCTGAAGTCTGTTTCATCTAATACAAACATGACCATTCCTGCTTCTTTTGATTAATGTTTGCATAGTATGTATTTTTTACCCTTTTACTTTCAACTCACCTGTATCATTATATTTGAAGTTTCTCACAGACAGCATATACTTGGCGAGTGTGTTTTTAACAACCTGCCAATCTTTTATTTGTTCTGTTTGTTTTTCTGAGACAGAGTCTCACTCTGTCACCCAGTCTGGAGTACAGGAGCGCGATCTTGCCTCACTGCAACCTCTGCCTCCCGGGTTCAAGCGATTCTCCTGTCTCAGCCTCCTGAGTAGCTGAGATTACAGGCGCCCGCCACCACGCCCTTAACTGTTTCACGCATACCTTAACTGACACTGCAGAGGAGGTGCTGGTGGTATGTGGCCTCATTGCTGCCATGCATTTGTGAATGGGAGGGATGCCTTGTTACTGCCCAGAAGGGATGGAAATCTAGGCTTTCCATGTGGCCTCCACTGATGCCACCAGGCAGAGGGGCTCATTACTGCCCCCCACTAGAATGAAAGTCCTAGCTCTCTACTTTGTCTTCTCTGATACCCCTGTGACAGGGGAGGGGTCTTCAGCTTGGCAAGGGTGAAGTCCAGGCTCCCCACCTGGCCTTTGCTGATGTGGGTGGTGGTAGGGCCATAGTTTTTTCTATGGTGTCTGGCTAGAGTAGAGCAGTTACCGTTTCAAAATTTTCTGTCTTGCTAGGCTGCCCATCTTTTGATCCTTTGTCAAGGGAGCAGAATTTTTGTTGAGGCTTTTTTGGTCTATACTTGACACTTCCAGGTTGCCAGCTTCTTAAGTTCCAAGTTTGGGTATAAGAGGCAGAAAAGAAAACCCAGAACTTACTACTTTTAGGTCACTTGGTTACAAGGTCCTCAGCTGGTCTGCTTTCTTCCTTACATCTGTGAGTCTTCTTATGCTTGTTTTTATCTATAATGTCCAGGGTGTTTAGATGTATTTAGCAGGAGGAATAGGGAAAACTATATCTGCTTCATGCTTCCACAAGCGTAAGTCCAATCATTGACTTTAGTGGATTCATTTTTCTTTTTCTTTCTTTTTTCTTTGGTGAGACAGTCTTGCTTTGTCATCCAGGCTGGAGTGGAATGGTGCGATCTCAGCTCACTGCAATGTCCACCTCCTGGGTTCAAGAAATTCTCATGCTTTAGCCTCTCGAGTAGCTGGGATTACAAGTACCTGCCACCATGCCTGGCTAATTTTTGTATTTTTAGTAGAGACGGGGTTTCACCATGTTGATCAGGTCTTGAACTCCTGATCTCAAGTAATCCACTTGCCTCGGCCTTCCAAAGTGCTAGGATTATAGGTGTGAGCCACCACGCCTGGCCGTTTTTTTTTTTTTTAATTGATGCAGGGTCTTACTATGTTGACCAGGTTAGTGCTGAACTCTTGGCCTCAAGCAATCCTCTCACCTTGGCTTCCAAAACTGGTAGGATTACAGGTATGAGCCACTGCATCTCGCCTAGTGAATTCATTTTGATGACAATTAAGAAAAAGTTACCTATTAAATATGATTAAATAATTCTTCCAATTCCCTTAAAAACATCCATAACTTTTTTTGGATTGTTTTTTCACATCCATAAATATAACTAAAAAAAAGTCATACAAATTATGGAATTTACTCTTACCTTGTTCACTGCCATTTGCACAAATGTTAAGATTGACATATGCACAAGCAGGACCAGGAAGGGAAGATCCTCTGGTGAGTGTAATTTCCAGTTCAGATCCCTTCAACTGAGCACATGAGAACATATGACTGAGTAACTGTGACATGTGACTGCAATGTGCCACACCATCACGTGACACAGTGACTTCTCAGTAACAACAAGTGCTGTATACAACTCATAACATATTCAATTTCATTACTCAAAGTATCAAAAGCTACAATTTCTATCTCATTTTTCTTCTCTTTTTATCCTGGTCTCTTAAAAATATATGCTCACTAAAAAAAGTCAAATAATTACACAATATGCAAAATAGAAAATGAAACTCGTCTCATTGAAAAAATAAAAAGCCACCTGTCTCACAGAATGAGACAGGAGAAAATGATTAAATAAGTGACTGAGATACATTTTAAATGATCAACTTTTTTTTTTTTTTTCTGAGTCAGGGTCTTGCTCTGTCACCCAGGCTGGAGCACAGTGATGTGATCTCGGCTCACTGCAACCCCCACCTCCTGTGTTCAAGTGATTCTTCTGCCTCAGCCTCCCGAGTAGCTGGGAATATAGGCATGTACCACCATGCCCAGCTAATTTTTGCATTTTTAGTAGACATGGGGTTTCACCATCTTTCACCCAGGCTGGTCTCGCACTCTTGACCTCAAGCGATCTGTCCATTTGGCCTCCCGAAGAACTGGGATTACAGGTGTGAGCCACTGTGCCCAGCCTAAATGATCTACTTCTAAGTTATAAGCCAGTATCTTCCCTACCTTTAATATCATACTTTCATAAGTATATCTAAAATTCCTAGATGTAACAACAGAAATGCTACTGTGATTTTTCTTTTTTGGTACTGTACTTTTATGGAGAACCCACTACCAGAAGAGTTAAATGTTTCCGAAGCCAACTGCTGTTTACTTTTAATGATAATTACCAGAATCCACACACTGCCTTTTCTAGTTTTAGAAAAAACAGGCCCACATGGCCATTTTATTTCCGGGCAAAGCTCATGTACCCTCCTGGCTACGTTCCTCAAGAGAACTGTTGTGAAAACAGTTCTGTCTTCCTTCCCTGTTCCATCTTTTCTGGGCTTCCACTCTCTGACTCTCCCCACTACTGTCCAGAGCAATACTTCAAGACTGAGAGCTGTGCCAATCTCTACTGTGGGACAGAATATCAACACATGAGCACATAAAGTCAAACCTAATCTGAAACTCTTTAGCAGTTCAATGGAACTCAGGACTCACCTGTGTTTTTTCTTGAATAAGGACTTCATCTGATGGAGAAACTGGATATGGTTTCAAGGGAGCCTTTATGGTGGCAAATATGAACTCTGTGTGGCTTTCAATAACATTATTCAGATATCTTCCTTCCGACTTCGCTTTATAGTACACTGTGATTTCATCAGTTGGAACCAGACTGCACTGAAAGCACACACAGAAAATCTTAAAAGGGAAGTACATTCTGTTAATCAGAACTGAAGGAAGGTACTGTTGAACAAGGGCTACGGATCCCATGCTGAATCATCACGGAAGGGCAGTCACCCTTCCCTTCCTGCTGGGTGATCTGTAAGACTAACTGCACTGCAGTGTACGATTAGCTCTGTGTCCTCTTCACTACTCTTTGGGGACAGGGCATGTTTCTTCTCCTAGCACAATCAGTACTCATGAATGTTGAAACCAAGAAATAATTTAGAACCCACTTACAAAACTCTGAACTGATTCAGAGATCACAAGCACCCACTTATCTGCTGGAACAGCTTCCTCAGACCCTGAACCATCTGGGAAAAAAGCTATATGGTAGTTGTCACTGCCCTCTGTAGGGCAGAAATTCATGATTCTCTCACTAGCAGGGGCTTTCCAGCCCCTCTGCTCTCCAGGATGAGCTCTGTGCATATTCCTCAGCTCTCTAATAAGGAAAAACTACCCAACTCTGTCCAGATCCGGGAACCTCCCCTAAGCTAGAAGCCTGTCTATGCTGACTACACCTCTGCCCTTCTGCAAAGATACTACCACCTCTGATTACCTTCTGCCCCAGCCACAGCGGCTATTTTATAGAAGCCCAACGGAGATAAAAATAAATAAATAAATAAAGGATGGGAAAAGGCACAGGCTGGCTGAAAGCTGCAATTTGGGAGTGAACACGTGGGGAGAGGAAGAGGAGTGCCTTTCCTGCAGAACACATTCCAAATGACTACAGATTAGTGACTGTCATGCACTGATCACTATGGCTGGTATTACCTGCCTCTCCTATCTTCCCCCAACAACCAAAACCAACAAAAAGCTACGGTAGCTTATTCTTAACTGACAAACTAACCTTTTTGCGAAGTTTCTGTATGCGATTGATGACTTCCCGAGCCATTCCTTCATCTACCATTGACTGGTCAGGAGTGACATCTAAGAGGACCAAAGCCTGTGGGGACGAACAGTGCACACCATGACAATCAAATAAGGAGAAACACTTCTTCCCAATTCAGCAAAATGTTATATTTAAATCTGGAGAGTCTATAATGCAGCACTATTCTTTCACACAAACGAGCAAAAGCAATAAAATTAATCTAGTTTATCATTCAGGTACTTCTTCATAATCAGCTAGTCCTCCATTTCTGGAGAAAGGTGTGCAGGTTTTTGTTTCTTCCTTTTTTTGTAGGGTGCTGCTCACAGGAGATGCCCTGGGACCACCTCTTATCAGAGTCCCCTAACATGACTCTGCTTTTTGACCATCTAAGAAATAGTATCAACTCTTCTAATAAGTAAGATCAATAATCATGAAGCCCTTGGAGCAGCACAGCTTTTCAGGCCACAACAAATGGATCAAAGGCCTCAGAGCAGTCAACTCCAAGTGACTTTCTTATACCATGACCCCTGTGACCTTCAGGTTTGTCAGAATGACTCAAGACAAATTCTACAATGGACCACAAAACTTTTTATGACTTGAACTGCCATATTTTTGCTAAGGTTAAAGTTTCTATCTCATCTTTGCTGAAGGTTGCTGATTATGATGTAGCAATAATGACACTACCACTTCTGTTACATAGCACACTGCAGAGTAAAATACACTCTACATAAGACTTGTACATCAGGCCTCATCTCATTTACCTTTGAGCAAAGAGAAGAAATGACTCGGCCAGGCGCAATGGCTCAACCCTGTAATCCCAGCACTTTGGGAGGCCAAGGCTGGTGGATCACGAGGTCAGGAGGTCGAGACCATCCTGGCTAACATGGTGAAACCCTATCTCTACTAAAAATATAAAAAATTAGCCGAGTGTGGTGGTGGATGCCTGTAGTCCCGGCTACTTGGGGGGCTGAGGTGGAAGAATAGCGTGAGCCTGGGAGGCGGAGGTTGTAGTGACCTGAGATCACGCCACTGCACTCCAGCCTGGGAAACAGAGTCCGACTCTGTCTCAAAAAAAAAAAGGAAATGACTCACTTCACAAAGGCATCAGAGGTAATGAAATGGATGATAAACTCAAAACTCCAGTCAGTGAAGGGCCACTACAACATGTAAACCATGTCAAGAAACATCACATGATGACATGGACAACTTTTCAGGCCCCTAACATCTGCTGTAACGAGGAAGAACTGCCCACTGTCAGTGTTTAGAAACCCCCTCCTTGCCTTCCCCTGCCTTCTTTCCCAGCTACGATACCTCTGACTCCTTGCCACTGTCTTCCCATGCAGAGTTCTGTACATAACTAACTTAAGCGCCTGGGTAAAGGACTGAGGAGCTCGGCTTTCCTTTATGGAGGTGCTGTTCTACCTTCCCCTGCACATGGTATGCTAAGCACAGAGGGACCCTTGCAATATCCCCACACCCACATGTGAGATCTTACAACTATGCTGACTGGGGATGTGTGGTCATGACCGCAAAGAGATGGCCTCTTCTCCAACATGGCAAAAAATAATGACCCCGGAATCTAAAACAGCCTGTATATTCTCTTCAAGGAGTGTTCCCTGACCACCTTCACCTCCATATCAATTTCTGGATAGTAGCCCTCTGTGTACTTATTTCTACCAGATAACTTATCAGGTAGAATACTAAGAACTGGCTTAATTTCCGGTGTCCTTGACTGACTCGTTCCTTAAAGGGTTCATTTTTGTGCAACCCCACACTTGGGACAATTACATGTAGAAATCACAAAATACTTACGTATTCATTCAACAAATGCATATGTTTTTTTTTTGTTTTTTTTTTTTTTTTGAGACGAAGTCTCGCTGTGTCGCCCAGGCTGGGGTGCAGTGGCCGGATCTCAGCTCACTGCAAGCTCCGCCTCCCGGGTTCACGCCATTCTCCTGCCTCAGCCTCCCAAGTAGCTGGGACTACAGGCGCCCGCCACCTCGCCCGGCTAGTTTTTTGTATTTTTAGTAGAGACGGGGTTTCACCGTGTTAGCCAGGATGGTCTCGATCTCCCGACCTCATGATCCGCCCGTCTCGGCCTCCCAAAGTGCTGGGATTACAGGCTTGAGCCACCGCGCCCGGCCAACAAATGCATATGTTAAGGGCATAATAATATATTAGTTTAGTAAAGCCAATCTAAACCATGTAACTGGTTTATTTTTGCCCTGACACAAGCTGTCAACACAATCAGGAAAGGCATAGGCAAATACTTTCTCCTCTTAGGCTCTCATCTCTTGGTAAAGAAATGTTCTAGGAAACAGAAAAATACCTGAGCATCTGAGTGTGCTTCAAATTGCGCAGTCCCACCTGTGGCCTGATCAAAGGTGTACATGAGGCGGATGTCTTCATCATGCAATTCATGGCCTTCCACAAC
The DNA here is from genome assembly GCF_002776525.5 of Piliocolobus tephrosceles. Taxonomy (NCBI): domain Eukaryota; kingdom Metazoa; phylum Chordata; class Mammalia; order Primates; family Cercopithecidae; genus Piliocolobus; species Piliocolobus tephrosceles. The sequence continues at coordinate 7,690 of NW_022314496.1, forward strand.
AATGGTCCCTATGGAGAAGCAGCTACATTGTTAATCAGCTTCCCCTCTTCAAGCTGCCCCACTACCTATGTATTATGCCCCTTCTTGATGAAAATTTCACAACAGCAAAGCCACAGAGGCTTCAAGAGATCATTTCCCTCTGACTCATGTCATGGTTGTAGCCAAGATATGACAAACTTTCTTTAGATTACACTATGCTACCTTGAAGACAGTTAAGTCATCACCAGTACCTACTGTTGCATATAAACTCTCAGGTCCAAAGACATGACAAAGCTAAGAGAAGGCACCAAGAGGCAACAAATGCTCACCATAAACACAGAGCAGCAGGACATAATGAAGAAAACACAGTCTTTAGAGAGAAAGTGAACTTAGGTCCACTATTTGCTGGTTGCATGACATGGTGTTCTGCTACCTGCTGAGCAAGGTGTGGGGAGGCTAAAATGAGACGGGCAGTGTGCAGTACTGAGCATCACGCCTGTCCACGGAGGCATGTGCAGTACTGAGCACCACGCCTGTCCACGGAGGCATGTGCAGTACTGAGCACCACGCCTGTCCACGGAGGCAGTGCGCAGTACTGAGCACCACGCCTGTCCAGGGAGGCATGTGCGCAGTACTGAGCATCACGCCTGTCCAGGGAGGCAGTGCGCAGTACTGAGCATCACGCCTGTCCAGGGAGGCATATGCAGTACTGAGCATCACGCCTGTCCAGGGAGGCATATGCAGTACTGAGCATCACGCCTGTCCAGGGAGGCAGTGCGCAGTACTGAGCATCACGCCTGTCCACGGAGGCATGGGCAGTACTGAGCATCACGCCTGTCCAGGGAGGCAGTGCACAGTACTGAGCATCACGCCTGTCCACGGAGGCATGGGCAGTACTGAGCATCACGCCTGTCCAGGGAGGCATATGCAGTACTGAGCATCATGCCTGTCCAGGGAGGCAGAAATGTGCACAACTGCTGATGACAACACCCCTGCCGATAGGGAGGCCCACTGTCGTCACTGACGATGACCTTCTTGGGCTCTCAGAACCAGGGTGTCATTTTTATGTTTACTTTGTCACTGTGTTCTGAAGATGATCCTGTTTTCCATCAGTGCAGAACAGTCTACTCGGAAACTAGGCTTTTAATTTCAAATAAGGTTTATCTCAGGAATTTTTGATGCTTTGGCTATCTGGTGAAACAATTTAGATTTGTGACTTGAAGGTTCGTAACACTGTCATTTTAATATTTTGAGTTGATTAGTAATTAGTAGTAACTTGAGTTTTAGCTGCTAATGTCTTATGTTTTATTAATCCTATCTAAATATTTGGGGAATCCTAGGGACAGTTCCCCCAATTTCCTTAGCCACTCATCTGATTTATGAATCCTCAAATCTCTCTTCTCAAGACATCTCCCAGCTTATGATCTTCAACTTCGGAGGAAGCCCTAATAACAAACAACTTGTGTCCCAGGATAGTTACAGGATGTCAGACAGCCACACTCAGACCATGTATGACTCTAATCATGGCAGAGCTACAAATTTCTGGGCACCCTGAAATGCTCTGTATAGGGGTGGCAAGATGGGGCTGATCTCCCTTTCCTAATCCCATCATTTGGCTAGGTACCCCACACACTGTTTTTATATTACCCTACACTTTCCCTTTATAATAATTACCAAAACCATAATTATTTTCCCAAATCTTCAATGTCAGCAAGCATCATGAGAGGAAGGACAAAATCATCCTAGGCTCCAGGGATCCTCCCACTTTAGCCTCCAGAGTAACTGGGATGGCCGGTGCATACCACCACACCTGGCTAAGTGTGCCCAGCTGTTTTCTTTCTAAACTGTAAGAATTATTTATAATAAACATTTGTATCAACAGGAAAAACAGCTTTATTTAAGAAAAGGACGGCTGGGTGCAGTGGCGCACACCTGTAATCCCAGCCCTTTGGGGGAACCAAGGAGGGTGGATCACCTGAGGTCAGGAGTTAGAGACCAGCCTGGCCAACATGGCGAAACCCTGTTTCGACTAAAAATACAACAATTAGCCAGGCGTGATAGTGCACAAGCTGTCAACAGTATCAGGAAAGGCACAGACAAATACTTTCTCCTCTTATGCTCTCATCTCTTGGTAATCCCAGCTACTTGGGAGGCTGAGGCAGGAGAATCACTTGAACATGGGAGACAGAGGTTGCAGTGAGCTGAGATCGTGCCACTGCACTCCAGGCTAGATGACAGAGTGAGATTCTGTCAAGAGGAGAGAAGAGAGAAAAGAAAAAATAGAAAATATTGGCCTGTAATTGTTTATTATTATTATTGTGTTTGTCTGGTTT
>NW_022314498.1:0-1866 GCF_002776525.5 Piliocolobus tephrosceles
TCTAGCAATGGAACATAATAGAGAACACAGAAATAAAGCTATTCACTTACAGATGACTGATTTTTGACAAAGGCAACAAGATCACACATTAGAGAAATGACAGTCTTTTCAAAACATAGTATTGGAAAAGCTGAATATCCACGTGCAGATGAGAACACCTCTTTAAGACTTTCACAGAAAGCATTAACTAAGAAACTTCTAACAAAATAGATTTAAGATACTAGTGTAACTAACACTCAACTCCTGGTAAAGAACTGACAAAATAATAGGTTCCTAAAGCTGAGCTATATCTTGAATTATAATTCAATTGATAAATACCGTGTTAATTTCCAGGAGGCCTGCTTGAGGAACAATTTTTATTCTTCCTTAAGACTTGACTGTATTTATAATATTGTTTGCCTCTTCCACTTCTTGCACTTCAAAAATTTTTTATTATCTAAAATACTCTGAATATATCAATGTCTCTTGCACCATAAAAGAGAATAAGGGACAGAATACCTGATTCAAAGAGGCATACTCAGAAATAGTATCATTTCTTGTTTCTGTAAATATAATTAAATGAGTAAAACTAATTTTTTGAATTTTTAGAATATAATTTAATTGAATGATTTTTCTATAAGTTGCACTTGGAGAGATGACTCATGAAACTTGAAATAGAAAAATATTATTCATTCCAAGAATTTTACACCTTTTCTAGTCCTTTGTTTATTCTAATTAGTGGGTCTTTATGATTTGGAATATCGTAGGATTTTAGAAAACAAAGTGGTAGCAGATTGACATCTCTGATTTTCTATATTCCCTTTTCCAGCTTATATAATACCTCCTGCCATCACTTGGGGGACATTATGGAATATGACCACCTCCTGCTGTCATTGGGGTGACATGAAATATGGCCACATTCACAACCACATCTTCAATTGGGAGACTGTGCTTTGTTAGATTTTATTTTTTAAAAACTTCCACAATTAAATTGAGAAATTACAAAGCAGCAAAATGATGCAGTTAATCCACTGGGAAAAATTATGTGCTTATAAAGTAAAATACACTGCCTCTTTCATGAACAGTGTGTGAGATATTTGAAAATTTTATGCCATTAGGACTTTCAATATGTCATTAACCTAGAAAATAAGAGGGAGTAACAAAATTCATTAAAAGTGGTTGAGTGTCCTGCCGTAGCCTGGCCAATAAGCGTATAAAGAATGAGAGACAGAGCAAGGCATTCTGCTATGTTACAACTTAGCAGGGCTGTGTCTTCAAGATACACACACACACACACACGTACACTCACATGCAAATGGGTGTGTATTTTTTCTGCCTCCAAGCTATGCTTCTTGTAAAGCAAAAAGGTATTAAATTTTTCACAAGAGTACCAAGTGCCATTCATAAAAATGTTGACTAATATAATATAAATGTAATTATTCTTAATTTTCAAGGTACTGAGAACATCACACACTGTATGTACTCCTAAAACCTGGTCCTGGCATAACCTTCTAAGCTGTTTTGTTTGGGCAAAGTTTGATGATAGAACATACAGTTTATTGCATTATAAATGACAAGATAATTTTTTTTCTTTAAATACTACCCACTACTGCCAAAATTATTTTTCATATAGACTGCCTATAGATACACCTCAACCCACTCCAGGAAACTCTCTGAATTGGCTGATTTAAAACTCACTCTGATATAATCCAGTGATGATTTTGTGCAATGCCCAAGAAGTTATCAACTTTATTATCATTATTAGACTGAAAGGAGATCCAAAATCACCACCAACTTGGTACATAACCAAGGATAAATTCATGGAAGTTAATGCTCTTTTAGGCAATACAGATGGCAGAATATATGCTATAGTTTATCTTTTTCTAA
>NW_022314500.1:0-6484 GCF_002776525.5 Piliocolobus tephrosceles
CTACAAAAAAAGTTGAAACATATTAAAACACAATCCAATCAACGTGTGGATTTCCGGAGGAGGCACTTGTCTCCACATTTGGTGGGAAATGGTAAACTAGTATTCACACTAAAGAAACTACTTGGATGTTCCTTGAAATCGTAAAACTACAACTACCATTTTCTCCAGCAATTCTATTCCTAGGTATCTACACAGAGCACATGATCAGGACATGGAAGAGATTATCTGTCATCCCAGGTGGAATTCAGCCCTATGCCCAAAAGCCAAGATAAGAAATCAGCCGACCTGTCCATCCACAGATGAAGGGATGAAGAATCTCTTGTACACAGACACAATGGAATACTTTTGCGCCATCAAAATTCATAGAATCCTATCATTTCCAGCAACATGGCTGCACCTGGAGATATTATGTTCAATCAAATCAGAAAGGCAAAGACCAAGCCTGCATGTTCTCACTCATGTGGGAGCTGAAAAATTTAACTCCCCAAAGGTGAAAATACAGTAGTGGTCACCACAGACTAGGTTAAGGAGAGGACCTCAAGGATTGGCAATAGGTACACAGAGAGTTACAGGAGAGGAATACATTCTGGTATTCCACTCCAAAGCAGGGCAATGATACTTAACAATATGGTCATGCTGATTTCCAAATAGCTATCAAGGAGGATATTGAATGTTCACACATTGAAGATATCAAACCTACACGTGGTCACAAGCATGGGAAGCTCCCTGATTTTATCCATACTCAAGGTATACAAACAAGTATCACAATGTCCCAATGCACCCCTATTTCTGGACATGAAGTATAAAACAAATGTTTTATGAAATGTTAACAATACATGGCTAAAAATTCACATGGAACCACTAAAGACCCAAAGAACCTGAATATGCAAAGCAATTCTAGGGAATACAAACTCAATTGGAGGCCGCACACTCCCCAATTGCAAATTACATGTAACACCTCCACTCATCCAAAAACTACATATTGGCATAAAAATGAATCCATGAACCTAGGGACATAAGAGAAACGAAACGGACACCTGTATGCAGTCAACACATTGTTTTCAAAGAACGCCTAGAAGATGCAATGAGGCCAGGTGCTGTGGCTCACACCTGTACTTCCAGCACTTTCAGAGACTGAGTTGGGTGGATCACTTGAGATCAGGCGTCTCAGACCAGCTTGGTAAAATGGTGAAATTCTATCTCTAGTAAAAATACAAGAGATATTAGTCAGGTGTGGTGGTGCACACCAGCAATCCCAGCCACTTGGGAAAATGAAGCAGGAGAATCACTGGAAGCAAGGAGGTAAATGTTGTAGAGAGCTGACATCTCACCACTGAACTCCAGTCTGGGCAACCGCATGAGTGGAACTGTGTCCCAAAGGGGAAAAAGGATGAGATGAGGACTCAGCAGTCTGTTCAACTGAGCAGTCTGAAACGACTGGATAGCCACATACAAAAGAATGAAATAAGACCTTGATGTTACACAATACACAGACATAAACTCAAAATACATTTTAGAAATGAGAACACTGACACTGCTAGTTCCCTTTTTTCCTCCATGAGTGTATTATGTTCTATCCTGTCATAATGCTCATCACAACTGTACTAAATTATTCAAATATTTTTTCTGCCAGAATATGAGCTCCAATTGGACAGGTTCTGACAATTTAAGTGTTACTGTTTGCTGCATGAATAAATGGATTGAGAATTCAATCAATTTGCCAAATGTGCACACATTTTTAAGTTGTATATAATAGGTTTTAAACTAAGCCTGTCTGAGTCAATCCTCCTTGTGTATTGTCTATCTTTAAAACTTTATTTGCCTGAGGATTACATATTAATATACTGACCGTGCTTTCATAAGTGGATTAAATATCAGGCCACCTCTTTCCCTGCATATTGTCCATCTAAGCTGAAATAGATAGGCTGTACCTCCTGAATGACTCAGAATAGATAAGCTCTCAGTCTTTTAATGCTTCCATTATTTTAAATGAACATGTGGTTTCTTTTATATTTGGGCACATTTTATAAATTTGTTCATGTCATTTTGTTGGTAACTTAAGGTTACAGAAAAACTATCAATGAGTATGTATTTCAAAAAATTCTTTACCCAAGCAAATTTATTTTAAAGGAGAACTTTAGACATGCAAAAACTATCAGGCTTGTCAAAATAGAGTTTCAAAATTATCCTAAAGGCATACTACAAGCAAAAGTACATATTTTATTTTGCTCTGTTTCTGTTTTGTTTGTTCTATTAACATATCTCATATATGAAAAAAATACAACCTAACAGATTGAATTTAAAATATCAGCTTTTTATGTAAAACCTCTGATTTTTCATCACTATCACTAAGTCTTTTTGTATTTGCAATTTACAAGTTTTTACATAAATAAATAGCACTTAGGTTGTCATTTGGACTTGCAAATTCTAACCTAGAATGATCGCGTCTTTAGTCCTGAGCATCATGTTATTGGTAGGGGCTTTATATAAGGTCTAATTATATTTACCTTTATTCCAACTTCCAAATCCAACTCCAAAATATACATTAATATAGAGAAAGTAACACACATCACTTATACAGAATCATTAGAAAGTATTTTTATTTATAAGTAGATTAATAAGAGATAAGACAAAGGCATTCAGACTCTGCAGTCTACCTTTGAACTTTATTGTCACAAACACATGTAAGAACATGTGTATTTAATTCAGAGGCATGCCAAGTCTAACACGCTATTGAAATAGCCAATTCTCTGGGTGGAGATTTGATGAATTAGCTCTCCACAGTGTCACCCCCAAAAGATATGAAACATAGGTGCTCAATAAATATTTATTAAAAGGATAAACCAAGTGGGTGTCTATTTAAGAAAGTTATTGATGTATCTAGCAAGTAGATTGCCCTGCAGAGAGAAGGGAAAAAATGTCTTCAAAAGAGTGAGATTAACAGATTAAACAGAAAAAAGATGAGGAGAACAATTTAAAATTCAAGCAGTAATAATATCTGCTGTGCAATTGAAGTTGAGGTGGAAGTAGAAAGATGAGGCTGAAACAATAACATTTAAATGCCCCTTGTAAGTGAATGTCATGGGTGTGGTCTGGAGGCAAGAACAAAGGGTCATGAGTTATACTGGGGTAGCCAGCCATGGAAAAACCTCAAAGAGGCAAACATAAGCCAAAACAGAGAATACTGCAAAATGCTGAAGATCACATTAAAAATTCCAAAGATTGAAAGGCAAAATTAGAATTCAATTGAAAGTCAGGGTAAGCCCTCAGGATAAAGACGACGTAGTTATGAGAACAGACCAGAGAAAAATGAGACCTGCCTAGTGTAAATGGCAAAAATAGTGGGGTTTGGCACAATATTTTTGGGGGGCATACTCATTTTTCCTTAGTGGTTGTCAAATCTGTACTGGTCAGACATCAAGGGCTAGATCATGAACTGTTTTGAGTCCCAGTTATCATATTTAAACTTTATCTGAAAGACTATATGGAGCTCTTGTATAATTTTTAGCTGAAGACTGATATACCTATTTTGTATTTTGTAAAAGTCACTCTGACATCTGGGCAGAATACATAATTGAGAATGGTCATAAACTTGAAGAACAGAATATAGGTTTTACTGGAGTAATTAAGTTAAACCTATTGTTAATGACCAAGAACATTGTTAACCAACAGATGAATAAATAAAAATTAACTAATAAATACAGGAAATTCTGCTATGGAAATTAAATCAAATATTATTAATGCAAACAATTTTATTGTGTATTTAAAACCAGTAATTCATATAATGAACTAGGTATATCTTTGTCTTACCCTAACCCCAGCTCTAATTTACAAGTTTCCTTCAAAGTGTATACAGAATTAGTATTATGAAAAGCGGTCTGAGTACTTATAAGGAATTTATCCCACAGATATTTAAAGCCTCGTACTATAAATATATTTCTAACTTATACTTAAATAATTGAAGTGACAAGGACTCCAAAAACTACATGAATAAACCAATTAAATCTTTAAAATTATGGAGTTTTTTCTTATATTAGCACAGGCATATCATGCTTTTCCTTTTCCTCATTGTTTCAGTTCTTCTGCTAGGGTTCAAAAATGTTACTTGACAGATGAAATGTGCTGTTAATTACTTTACAATATTTATTTTATTTTTTAAATTAATGCCTGCTGTTAAATAACTCTTAGGGGGGCTTATATATTCAAAATTTTCTGTGATAATTATCATTCACTATTTATATTCTTAACAGAGGGAATGATGAAGGTAAGTGGTAAAAGTGTTTATTTCAGGTCTCTATGACTGACAAGTGGTAAGATTTTCTTAAGGAACTTTGTAGTAGAGAAATAGCAGTCCTTGCTATTGTCATAAAATCTTACCTAAAAGTTTGTTATATCTCTTTTCACATTTTTAAAAGAATGTGATATTATAACATGTTTCACTCAGACAAGAAACTGGTAAAATCTAGTATCCTCAAGCTAAATTCAGAATATAGTTTCTAGTCTTCAAAGTTAATATTTGATTAGCTCTTTTCCTTTTCATAAATGAAACAGTAAAAATATTTTCACCCCGATGTGATTTGGATGCTTTGTTCCTCCAAATCTCATGTTGAAATATAATCAGCAATGTTGAAGGTGGGGCCTGGTTGAAGGTGTTAGGATCCTGAGGATGGATCGTTCATGAATGGCTTAGTGCCATCCTCATGGTAATGAGGGACATTTTCCTCTGCGTTTACAGGACATCTGGTTATTTTAAAGAGTCTGTGACCTTTTTCCTGTCTCTCTTGCTTCTGCTCCGGCCTTGTGATGTGCTGGATCCCTCTCTGCCTTCTGCCATGATTAAGCTTCCTGAGGTCCTCACCAGAAGTGGATGCTGCCGCCATGCAGCACAGGCCATTACAATGTGAGAGTGAAGAAGGCTTGGCAGCTTCCACCTAGATGCTAGAGAATGTATAGGAAAGTCTGGGTGACCAATCATAAGCTGGAGCCCCACACACAGTTCCAATGAGTGTACTTCCCAGTGGAACTGTGGGAACAGGGCCGATGGTCCTTCAGACCCCCACAGATGGTATAGCCACCAGCGCCTTGAAACTGAAGTGGGAAATTAAAGAAAAATAAAATTAAAAGGAAAGAGAAATAAGTTTTCCTGTTTTAGGCTGACTTGTCCCAGAGGCAGCAACAGGCACAGCCCAGACCCAGGAAAAGTTTTGATCATATTATCTGATGTGCTCTGCAGACTGTCCCAGCACTCCCTCAACACAGGGAGAAGATAAACAAATTTTCCTTTGTTTTATGGAATGAGTTTATAGACTCCTGTTCTCTGTAACTAGTGACTTCGTGCTCTGTTTTATCTAAGAAGTACAACAAAGGTCATGGAAGCCTGAGTAGGCCTGGGCACCATAGTGAAGGTTATGAAATAAACCAGTACAAGGCACTTTAGAGCAAAACCTAGACAACAAACATCTGAGTTGCTTCCCAACAGTCATGTGTAATCCTGAGTTTGTCCTGCCTCTGTATCCCTGCTTTCATGCCACCATAAGCTTGCTTTAAGCTAGCCCATCCCCTTTTGTGAAGTGTGTATAAAAGTCAAGTGCTGTCTTTGTTCTGGGCCCAGTCTTTGGACATGAGTCTGCTGGGCCTGAGTTCACTCAATAAAGATTCTCCTGTTTTAACCCAAGGTATCTCTCTTGTCCTCCTGAATCCCACAATAAAACCTCAGAATGGAAAAGTCACAGGCACCAGAACCAGAATTTCAATCCGTGACCGCAGCCATGAAGGCTACCAAATCATGGGAGAGAGCTTCACAAGGCCTTGGGTGATCACCCCTGGCACCAATGAGCCCTGGGTGTGGTACATGGAGTCAAGGGATTATTTTGAAGCTTTATAATTTAATGTTTTTCTATCTGGCTTTTGGAATTCCATGGGGATTTTTGCCTCTTTCTTTTTGCCAATTTCTCACTTTTGGAATGGGAATACTTTATTTTTGATCTTATATGCTCACAAGTGGATGGAACTTGCCTTGAGTCTCAAATGAGATTGGACTTTTTGAGTTGATGCTAGAATGAGGCTAGACATTTTGTGACTATTGGAAAAGGATAATTTGATTTTGCAATGTGAAAAGAACATGATATTTGAGGAGCCAGGGATAGAATGATATGGATTTTATGTTAATTTCCTCGAAATCTCTTGTTAAAATGTAATCACCAATGTTGGAGTTGGGGCCTGGTGGGAACTTCAGGATTATGGGTGTGGATACCTCACAAGTGGCTTGGTGGCATCCTCATGGTGATGACAGAGTTCTCACTCTGAGTTTACAGGAGATCTGGTGTTTGTTTAAAAGAGTCTAAGACTTGCCCCCTTTTGCTCCTGCTCTTGCCATGTTACACACTGGTTCTCTTTTTTTTTTCTTTCCATCTTCTACCCTGATAGTAAGCTTACTGAGGCCCTCAACCAGAAATAGATGCCAGCATTATACTTATAGCAAACA
>NW_022314502.1:0-790 GCF_002776525.5 Piliocolobus tephrosceles
CAAATAACTGATTTTAATCATTTCATTATGGAAAAATTGTAAGCAGAACCTTAAGGTAGAGAGACCCATCAGTCAAGATATACCTCATGACCTTGCAAGCTAATCTAGCTTGACCCAGATCCCCTCCTAACCTGTGCAGATTCATTGAGAAATGTCAGAGCCATGCCTACTGATTAAGACATAACCCTTTACAGTGAGAGTTGAAACCCAGGCTCTATCACTTTCTTGGCTGTGTTGCTTTGAGAAAGGTATTTAAATGTTTTGTGCCTGTTTCCTCATCTGAAATTGGTGAGTAATAGTCACTTCATAGGACAATTGTGAAGATTGAATGCAGAAAAATTTGTGCCATGCCTGGGACCGTCCCTGGCATATATTAAATTCTCAGTGTGTTAAATATTATAATGAATATCAACACTTCCTTATTCTGGAAGCACCGACGGGATAAGCTGTGTTTAGTGTAAGCATCATGTCAGGACAGGCTCTGTTGTGATGCCCACACTCAGGATCTGTTCCCAGGAACCTGCCTACAATTGTTTTCTCCTCTGGAAGACTTTGGGTCCTTTTTTTTTTTTTAACAAGAAGAGGCTCTACCCTGGTACTGAGGATTTCCAAGGCCACCTTTGAGGATCACAGAGCTAATTTTAGAACTATTTTAGTCTCCAGCTCCTCTTCCTCCACTCCCACGTTACCCATGAGAGGACTGCCTGCAGGGTAAGGGAGGACAGCCCAACCCCAGGTGGGGACTTCTTATGTATTGCCTTCCTGCAGTGCTTTCTCTGCCCTAAACCAT
>NW_022314502.1:800-2447 GCF_002776525.5 Piliocolobus tephrosceles
CTAGCCAAATAGAGTTTGTTCCTAAAAAACCAACGATAGGGTGAACATAGAGTAAGCTACCTGTGGAGATATTTAACTTTTTTTTTTTTTTTTTTTTTGAGAGGGAGTCTTGCTCTGTCCCCAGGCTGGAGTGCAGTGGCGCGATTTCTGCTCACTGCAAGCTCCGCCTCCCGGGTTCACACCATTCTGCCCCAGACTCCCGAGTAGCTGGGTCTACCTGCCACCATGCCCTGCTAATTTTTTTTTTTTTTTTTCTTTGAGACCGAGTCTCTGTTGCCCAGGCTGGAGTGCAGTGTCCAATCTCTGCTGACTGCAAGCTCCGCCTCCCGGGTTGACGCCATTCTCCTGCCTTAGCCTCCTGAGTAGCTAGGACTACAGGCGCCCGCCACCACTCCCGGCTATTTTTTGTAATTTTTTTTTTTTTTTTCTTTTTTTTTTTGAGACGGAGTCTCGCTCTTTCACCCAGGCTGGAGTGCAGTGGCGCGATCTCCGCTTACTGCAAGCTCCGCTTGCTCCCGGCTTTTCATGCCATTCTCCTGCCTCAGCCTCCCTAGAAGCTGGGACTACAGGCGCCTGCCACCTGGGCCCAGCTAATTTTTTTGTATTTTTAGTAGAGAGGGGGTTTCACCGTGTTAGCCAGGATGGTCAGGATGGTGACCTCGTGATCCACCCGCCTCCGCCTCCCAAAGTTCTAGGATTACAGGCGTGAGCCACCTACCGCAGGGAGCCCAGCGGAGATATTTAACCTTTTATCTGTAGTTCTGGGCTCAGGAAGGAAAGGAAAGGCAGCTTCTTGCATGAATCAGCTTTCAGCTTAATATTTTTCTTTTGGCAGAGTGGTTTGGGTTCCCACGTTTTTATTTTCCTTTCACTGCTTTCAGGGAGCAAAAGAGAAAAACCTACACGACTATCTTAATGCAGAAAAATATTTGATTACATTTCACAGCTATTCAGGGTAAAAATTCTCAGCAGATGAGGAATAGAATTTCCCTTAATAAAACAAAGGTTATGTGTGACAGCCTGGCTGCAATCATCATATTTAATGATGAAGTATGTTCACACTAAGATCAGGAACAAACATTAATGTTGATTCTCATCACCCTTTAGCATTATCCTAGAATATCTAGCTAATCTGTTAAAGTATTAAAAAGGAATAAAGGGCGTAAACGTTGAAATAGAACAAGAAAAACTTTTTATTCACAGAAGATGTGAGTGTGTACGTGGAAGAATCTGTAGTTAAACAACTAGATACTAGTAACACACAGTTTAGGAACTTCAGAAAATAAGGTCAGTATTTTTAAAGAGCACTTGTATTTCTGTAACCTAGCAGCAGTTAAAAAATGAAATACAACCGGGTGCGGTGGCTCAAGCCTGTAATCCCAGCACTTTGGGAGGCCGAGACGGGCGGATCACGAGGTCAGGAGATCGAGACCATCCTGATTAACAAAGTGAAACCCCGTCTCTACTAAAAATACAAAAAACTAGCTGGGCGAGGTGGCGGACACCTGTAGTCCCAGTGACTCCAGAGGCTGAGGCAGGAGAATGGCATAAACCCGGGAGGCGGAGCTTGCAGTGAGCTGAGATCTGGCCACTGCACTCCAGTCTGGGCAACAAAGCAAGACTCCATCAAAAAAAAAAAAAAAAAAA
>NW_022314505.1:0-2232 GCF_002776525.5 Piliocolobus tephrosceles
ATTTGTTAATTTGTTCATTTGTTAATTTGTTAATTTGTTTATTTGTTTATTTGTTTATTTGTTTATTTGTTAATTTGTTCATTTGTTAATTTGTTTATTTGTTAATTTGTTCATTTGTTAATTTGTTAATTTGTTCATTTGTTAATTTGTTAATTTGTTAATTTGTTAATTTGTTTATTTGTTTATTTGTTTATTTGTTTATTTGTTAATTTGTTCATTTGTTAATTTGTTCATTTGTTAATTTGTTAATTTGTTCATTTGTTAATTTGTTAATTTGTTCATTTGTTAATTTGTTCATTTGTTTATTTGTTAATTTGTTAATTTGTTAATTTGTTCATTTGTTAATTTGTTTATTTTTTAATTTGTTTATTTGTTTATTTGTTTACTTGTTTTGTTGTTTTTTTCATTTTATAAAATTTTGCTCACAACATAATTTGGCTTTTATATGTGTATGTCGGCTATACAATTTTTTAATTTTTAGAAAAAAACTAAATGGCGCAATTTGAAAAGGAAAAGTAAAACAGAACAAAATTATAAAAATAGAAAAGTCATATTTTTTTTTTTTTTTTTTTTTTTTAATGCTTGTGATTAACAAAAATTAACTGTTACTAAATAATATTAAATGATACAATAAAAAAAAAAAATGATAGGATAGTGGTAGTATAGTAGAGGAGTGAGCAATTAACATATAAATTGTTAATGAGTGTATGTCTAAAAACGTAATAAAATAAATAAATAATCAAATAAACAATCAAATAAGCAGATAGATAAATACGTAAAAAAAAAAAAAATAGAACGTGTATGTATACTCGTACAAATTCGTACATGTGGTCCCTTTGAAGGAACATATTATTAAACACGAGTTTTAAAAATAATTAATCACATTAATTTTTATTGTTAAGTAATAAAAAAAGTAGGATATAAAAAAAAACAAAAAATTTAAAAATATCATTTTTTTGGATAAATTATTCAAAAGGATTTTACAAGTATGTTTATAAATATAATATAAAGTTGTAATCATATATGTAATAAATGTTGTAAAACGAATAATTAAGAAAAATGTTACGATAGGTTCTGATCGATTTTTTAAATTGGTAAATTTATAAATAAAAATAACAGGTATTAACAATATATTATTATAACTTATTAAAAAAATCATACTTGTTAATTTAATAGGGTATACCTTTCTTGTAAATAAATAAACAATTATAAATAAACAAATAGGGAAAAATATATTAAAAGAATATAAAATAAATATTATATTATATAAAATATCAAAACGGTTAGAACTTACATATTTATTAATTTCTATGTCCTCTGGTTTTTCATTTTCATTAATAATACTAGGATCTAAAATATTATTAAAAAAAGTATTTGTTATATTAAAAAGAAAAAACAAAATATAACAAATAAACATGTTTAACCATATAAAAGCATACATGTCTGAATTTTTTATAAAGTCAATATGATCATAACATTTTTTATTATCAGTTTTAATACTATAATCATTATCATTATATTGAACAGAATTTATAGTAGTAATATATTTTTCATTTAGAGAATTAATATTCTTATTTTGTTGGAGGTCTGTATTGTCATCAGATGTGTCAATACTTTTTTCACTGACTATTTCTTGCGTATTTTTTTCTATATCATTTTGATTAATAATTTGTTCATATGATTTATCTTTATGTATAAAAGGAAAAAGTGCAATCATACATTTAGAAAAAAATAAATTACTATCTATGTTATAATAACTCAAAAGAATCGTTCTAATATTACCTAATTTTTTAAAAAAAGGAAAAACATTAAATACATTGTTATTGTTATCGTTATTATTATTATCGTTGTTATTATTATTAATATTATTATTTTCATCTATGTTTGGTTTAAATTCGGTAGTACTCATTTCACCACTAGGGCTATGTTTATCATTAATGTTTAACTCGTTATCGTAAAAGATATTGACAGGGTTTAATGTACTAGATTGAACGTCGACGTTATTAAATTTGTTATGTGGTCCTATACTCGTGGAAGAAATATTATTTATACTTGTGGTGTTATATGGATAATTCTCTACAACGTGTTTATGTACTGAATTGGGTAAATTACTATTTTTAGTTGTATTAGGGATATATAAATTATTATTGTTACTATTACTATAACTGTTGTTGTAATTGTCGTAGTAGTTGTTGTTGTGATTGTCGTTGTAGTTGTTGTTGTGATTGTCGT
>NW_022314506.1:0-4012 GCF_002776525.5 Piliocolobus tephrosceles
GACATTATAGTGGTCACTCTGCTCTATGGGTAACAAGACATACTTTACATTATGAAGGAGGTTCCAGTCTGATATAGGAGTCATGAAAGGAAAAAATAAAGTCATTTAAATTTCTCACCATTCAGAAGAACCAAAAGTTGTTCAACCTGTCTAAAACACAAACTACCAGGTTTAGGATAGTTTAGGATAACTGGGACTACAGGCACCTGCCACCACGCCTGGCTAATTTTTTGTATTTTTAGTAGAGACGGAGTTTCACTGTGTTAGCCAGGATGGTCTCGATCTCCTGACCTTGTGATCCGCCCATCTTGGCCTCCCAAAGTGCTGGGATTACAGGCTTGAGCCACCGTGCCCAGCCTATTTTTCTTTTAGACATCCAACTAAGTTTATGGTTGACTGATACAAGCATCACAGACTTCTAATAACAACAGTTGAGATAGTAAGAAAATTTCTGTGCCAATTCTCACAACCTGTCTATTTCTATCATACCTACCCCCATTGTCATGAAGTTATCTTTGATGTGTATGAAGCTTGAGAATGCAAATTTCTATCTGGCCAATAGCATCAGAGAAAAAGAACTCACATTTTTTCTACACCTATGCTTTTTGTTACATAAACTCAGCTAATCGTCAGTCCAGCCATATAAGACAAATACTATTGTTCTCTGACAAAGAAATCAAGATTCAGAGAGATTAAACAATTTTCCAGCAACGCCTCGTAGTGTGTAAATGATGGAACCAATATTTGAAGTCAGACCTTGATGATCTCAAAGCCCTCACATGTGATGGTTTTATCTAAGCTTTTTTTTGAGCTAGTTCCTAAAGTTCATCATCATGTCTTTGGATTCAGTTTTCAAACCCCTCACTGTTCAAAAATGTCATTTTGCATGCTTCTGGCTGTAGGAAACTAAAGACAACATTTTAAATTGCTTAAATGCTTGTGAGTCAATATATGCACAGCTTGGACATCACCTGGGAGTTTGTTACGTATGTACACTCTGAGGAACTACCATGACCTTCTTGAATCAGAACCTGAATGTTAACAAGATCACCAAGTGATTGTTGTGCACATTAAAAGTTTGAGAAACATTGGTTTAAATGATAGGAACTATTACTGATTCACATTACAGGAGCGCTAAAGTTGGGTGCTTTCAGATCAGTTAACAGATCAATGATAGACTCAAATCCCAGTCTCCTCCCAAGTTTACACTTCTGCTTCGGTCTGCTTTTTGTTCCCCACCTTGTCTTCAGATAACTGCAGCTGCCCCAGGCAACATATCTTCTCAGAGCAATGTCCAAGAATAGAAGGTCAAAGAATGACTCTCCTCTTGCCTATCTTTTATCAGGAAAGATCATTTTCTCTGGACGTCTTAAGAAGAATTTTCTCAGGCCCCTTTGTACTGTTCAGGCTTTGATTGCAAGTCCTTCTCCTAGATATAAGGAAAGCTGGAAAGCAATACATCTGAAACTGCAATCTCTTTGGTGAGGTTGCCACAAGGAAGAAGGATAGGAGAATGAACATAAAGAAGATCAAGGAACAGAAAGGAAAGATATACCCTACCCATAGCGATAAGGTTCTTGATGCCGGCATCTCATCTGGAGATATACCTCAAAATGGTAAACATTAAAAACTGTGTTTTATACATATTACCCTAGGTAGCTAGTCAGACATGAGCAGAGGAGGAGAGGGTTCCTGCCCACCAGGAATGTAGGGTGACCATCATCAGGGGACTGTCAGGCAGGTGCCTTTAAAGAGGCACTGCCTCTTTAAAATAATAATTGGTCCTAACGAGCGCCAGGAAAAGGCAGCCTCCTTCTAAACAGAAGCACCTGAAACTGGTTGTCAGCAGCTTCCCAATCATATTAGTATGTCAGGAGCTGGGTTAGTGGGCTCAAGCATGCGCACTGAGGGGCAAAATGGTGGTGGTTAACTGGTATATGACCTTCAAGGGACATTTGGCTGTCAAGGGAAGAACGCCTCAAGGAAGCATGCATACAACTCCAGTAAACACTGCACATGCAGCCCCTCCGAAACTGGCAGGTCACTGCGTGTGCAGACAACCCACCCCAAGTGAAGCCTCGGGAGATGTAACGCAAGACCCGGTGAGTACACCAACACATAAAACCCAAAGTCAAAAGGTCAAACAGTGCACTTGAGCTCTCAAGTGGCCCACTTGGCCCTCTTCCAAGGGCACTTTACTTTCTTTCCTCTCTTCTCTAAAGCCTTTTACTGAAGTTTCACTCCTGCTCTAAAAACTTGCCCTGGTCCCTCCTTCTGCCTTCTGCCTCCTCAGTGGAATTCTTCCTATGGAGGAGGCAAGAACTGAGTTTGCTGCAGATCCATGCGGATTCACTGCCAGTAACACACAGACTCACTTTTCCTCCCAGAAGACCCCAAACATCGACTCCACTCTCTGTTCCTGAGAGTGAGCACACTCTCTTCCCTGGTTGGCATTTTCTGCTTTCACCTGTGTGCTTCGTCATTGACGCGTTTTCCAGTGCAGGCAGGCAGTTTTGAAATGTGATTGCTGTGCTAGCAGTCCCGTTTGGTAGGCTTTATTTGCTCTAACACAATTTATGATGCCTTGATTATCTCCCTATGGCCTAAATTGCTAGGCACACCATTAATTCTCCTGATTGATGGAGTGTGTAAGGCATATACCAATGAGAAAAGAAAAGGCCTGACAAGGAAACACAGGTACCACAGCCTCCCAATTCATATGCACTTTTAATGGGTGTAATTCTCATTGCACTCCAACTCTATGCCTTAGGACATCATGTGTGACTTTAATGATCTGTATAGTGTAATTGGATTTCAAGCCCTTGGGAAGAACAAATTGTAAATTTCCTTGCTCAGATAAAGGAAAAATGTTAACATCAAGGTTGGCTTAAATCATGAAATAACACAAAGATAATTTCTGCCTACTATGTACCAGGTACTCTGCTGGATGGCACAGCATTGGGATTCTTGTTGTAACACTTAATCTAATTAGTAAGTCTATACATATGAATGGATATTTCAGTACAAATGTTACAGCTAAATGAGTCATCAGTTACTAAAAAATATCAGCATAGTCAATTTTTTTTTCATTGAGTCACTTTTATTTCTTTTTTTCTTTCTTTCTTTTTTTTTTTTTTTTTTGAGACAGAATTTCACTCTTGTCGCCTAGGCTGGAGTGCAGTGACACAATCTGGGCTCACTGCAACCACCGCTTCCTGGATTCAAGTGATTCTCCTGCCTCAACCTCCCGAGTAGCTAGGATTACAGGCACAACCACCACACCCAGTTAATTTTTGTATTTTTAGTAGAGATGGGGTTTCTCCATGTTAGCGAGACTGGTCTTGAACTCCTGATCTCGGGTGATCCTCCTGCCTTGGCCTCCCAAAATTCTGGGATTATAGGCATGAGCCACCACGCCTAGCCCATTGAGTCATTTTTAATGCTCACCTAGTTGAGTGCACTATTCTCTTGTGCCCACCCCACCTTGAAAAAATATTTCATAATGAATCTACTTTTAAAAATTTAAGTGAAAAGGGCTCCGTAGCCCAATTTTATACTGAATGTGGTTGGTCTATATGTGGTTGCCCATTCCGGTCTCAATTTCAAGGACATTTGTAGTAAAGCCCTGCCATTTTTTGATCATTATTTCTTAGTCCAAATTGCCTCTGGCATAAGGGCATTGACAAAAAAGTTTAATTTAGTTTTGTTTTGTTTTGTTATTTTGTAGAGTGTGAACATTATTTTAAGTAAATTTGTCAAGGGTAGAAGAAAGGAATTGACATCTCATAGAAAAATAAATATTTCCAGAGAGTGAAAAATGTTCAAAAAGTCAAATGACTACTTGCCCTCACCCACCCCACTGCCTTTCGATCTCAGTTGTGTCTGTACCTAGCTTGGACCCAGAACCAACCTTTTCCTTTGTGCTTTATTGACCTTCTTTCAGTGCGTTTCTCATTCTCCAAAACCAGGAAATCATATACTTTGGAAGCTTTTCTTTTGTTCTTAGGTTGAC
>NW_022314507.1:0-10009 GCF_002776525.5 Piliocolobus tephrosceles
CTGCCACTTCCTTCCTGCCTTGTCCAAAGAAGGATAAGCTGTCTCACCTCTCTGAAACTCAGTTTCCTCAGCTGTAAAACTACGTAAGAATTTGTCCTTTGGGATTGTAATATTCATAATAGCATCCTACCACTCAACCAATGAGAACTTCTGGAATGACTGATTTGTTTTCATTATTTTCTATCCTTTAAAGCAGAAAGATCATGCAGGCTGCAGGTTCTTTGTAACAGGCCAGGAGAAAGCAGAGTTGAACATGCCAAAGATGCATCGAATAACAAGGGGCACATGAGATAATGGGTCTGAGCAATCCATTATCCATCAGATGAGGGGACCATGGCCCAGGGAAGAGAGAGGTAGTCCAAGATCCGTGGGGAGGCCCATATTCGGACCTGGGCCTGGCTGTTCCCATGGGTCCTCAGATCAGGAACGCCAGGCCTATCCATCTCGGGCCTTGCCCTGGCAGGTGGGCAGAGCAGAGGCTGGAGCCAGCCAAGGTCCCCAGCCAAGACTCCCGATGCCAGAGAAAGAAGCTCCCATTTTTTGGGCATCTATGGGGTATATCATCTCACTCTTTCCTATTTACAACCATGTGAGCTATGGCAACAGGGCTCAGAAAGGTAGTGCAATCTGCTTGACATCACACAGCTGGCAAATGGCTGAGCTGGGACTCATACCGGAGACTGTCTGACTGCAGATCCAAGCTCTTTCCCTATACCCTGCTGCCATCCTGGCTGGGTGTGTGACACATTTCTCTTGGGCTTGGTGTCCGTGGTCTACTAACCAGGCCCCAGCTTCACCCAATACCTAGCTTCTGGGGATGGGGGCAGAGGTCGATGTTTGAGCCATCTCTTGTTAGTAATGCCGAGATGAAGGCTGGGTGTGGTGGCTCTCACCTGTAGTTCCAGCACCTCAGCAGGCTGAGGCAGAAGAATGGCGTGAATATGGGAGGCAGAGCTTGCAGTGAGCCGAGATCCCACCATTGCACTCCAGCCTGGGCGACAGAGTGAGACTCTGTCTCAAAAACAGAAAACAAAAAACAGACAAACAAACAAACAAAACTAAAGAAAAGAAAGAAACACAGGATGACATCTTCGGCCTTCTGGAGACAAGGATTAGAGCAGAATTCCTTGGGGAAAATGTGGGCGGTGGATGGGGGCACTGGGAGGGATAAGGCAACTCCCAAATGCTGCCACTCAGGGCCCTTGTCCCTCCTAGCCCTGCCCATGGTGAAGACAGAGGGGGCCTTGGTGCAGGGCAGACCTGGGGCTACACCAGAGGACTCCTGACATCACACCCATGAGTCCATATTTACAGCTTTGCAATCTGGTTATAACCCAGCCACTGCTGACCCTGGACCACCAGCAACTACAGAAGCGTCACCTGTTCCAGGGTGACGGAGTTTGAGGAAAGAGCCTCTCAGTGCAGAGGCCAAACCACACACAGTAGTAGGCAGCAGCCAGGCCCACTACTGTAAGTCTGGTGTGATTCCATCTCTCCCCTGCCCCTCTGCCTCCACTGTGGACGATCGACCCTGTTCCAGCAAGCACAGAGGCATTTTCTGGGTTACTAAATATGCAAGATATATATCAGAGCCCCTGTTTCTAGGTACTAGTAATAAACGTAGTACAAGGGTCTTTCTCCTGAGTCTGGGGGAGGAATCTTGGCTTGTGAGCTTGGCTCCATTCCTCAAACCCCTTGTACTTCAGTGCAGCAAGGTGGAGGACACAGAGGGCTCTGCAGCTGGCCCCATAGACCTGTCAATCTCCCCAGTTCTGCCTCTTTCAGGCTGGGTCACTGTGGGCAAGTTCCCTTTTCTCTCTGTATTTCTTCATCTGCAAAATGAGGGGAATAATAATCTCTACCTCGTGTGGGAATGATGAGGATTCAATGGCATATATAAAGCCTCTGACATGAATGGATGGATGGCAATCCTTCTAGCAAGATCTCTTTGGGAAAGAAAATGCTGGTCTGACCCCCAACACTTCCCTCAGGGTTTTCACACCCCTGTGAGGCTCTCTCGGAGTATGAGTAATACATCCCCCTCCCTCTTTGACCTGAATGTGGGCAAAGAAAACCCCAAAGCCCTTCAATTCCATCTCCAGACTCTGCTAAAACTTATGGAGAAGCCACAAGGGAAATATTTAAGAAAAAGCAGAAGCTCCCACCTGATCGTGTTTACAAGGTTCTTGCCTCTGACCCCCTTGGGAGGCCCTGTTCCATCTTTCCCTCAACAAGGGGCTGCCCCTAGAGACCCTCTGCCTGCTGGACCTGTGCCCCTTCCTGTCCCCTCTCTCTTCAGCAGAGCCAGGGTCAGGTGCCTCAGGCAGGAAAAAGCCCAAAGCAGCCCTTCCCAGGGTTGCCAGAAGGCAATAGCATGGGAGCTGTGGCTGGTACGGGCGCTGTCAGCATCCTTGGACCCCAGCCCCTCTTCTGGAGCTAGGTGGGGTGAAACCCAGGCCCCAGGCCGCACAGCCAGGAGGCCGGCTGTGGAGGCGGCCAGTGGCACCCACCATCCGTCCATCCATGTGTCTCCATGACTTTTCCCTTACTCCCCTCCGCTACCTTTGGCCCTGTTGAGCTTCCTGACACAACCACAGCTGCTTCCTAAGCCACAGCCCAAAGTCCCATTTCCACCCCAGACCATCCTTGGGGGAACCAGGCCTGAGTCTTTTGTCCTCACTGGCGCCAGGAAAGAAGGTAGTGGTAGCCCCGCTTTCCTGTCCTTGTGTTTAAAGGAATGGAGTGGAGGCATCTCAGTAAACAGCGGAGGGAGGAGGGGCCAGGGGAGGCTTCTGTTTCCTAAAGTGTGATGCTGCAGCCCCCTCCATTGGAGTGCTGGCCTCGGAGGGCACAGTCTCTTCTTGCAGCAGTAGCCTTGGGGCAGGTTCCCTGCTCCAGACAATGGGCACAGGGACCCTTATTCTCTTGTCCCTGGTCCCCAGAGCACCACCCTCAGCCTGAGTCCTAGGGCAGCCATGTCACCTTGGTCTCAGAGCCAAGGAAGACTCAGAGAAAACATCAGGGAGTTCTGGAAAGAGAAGAGCAGGGAGTTAAGAAATCTGGGTCCTGTTTTCTATTTGGGCCACCACCTGCTGTGTGACCATGGGCAAGACCTTTACCCTCTCTGGGCCTCAGTTTCATCTTTTGTAAAAGCACACTAGAGTCTGTAGCACTGCCAGAGTCCCTGGACCACACCCCTGGAGGGTTCATCTAAGGCTGGGGCCCTGGAGAGTGCATCTCTAACAGCTCCCTGACCCCTGGGCGTTCTGAAAGGGGATTTGCTTTAATCTGAGAGAAAGGTTGGGCTAGAAATCTCAAAGGCTTCCTCTGGATCCAGCTCCGATGTTCTGTGATTATAAAAGGAGGCATGGAAAGCAGGCGCCTGGAGAAGATGCTCACATGGCTCCTGGTGCCCGCCCTGCCTGGCACCTGGCGGGAAATCAGGTTCCCACCTGTGAGTCCCCCACGGGCACTCTGTCCGGCTCACACCCTGAAGGGCTGGTCTTGGGGCTCACAGAGATTCCTCCAAGATGGGGAGCGAGCGCTGCCTCTAGGTCAGGCATGCAGGCCCAGGTAGGAAGTTACAGAAGCAGAGCCCAGAAATCTTGACTTCCAGCCCCAAGGGGATCTGAGCTTGGGCTTCCCTTTGCCTCTGTCCTTACCAAGTGTGAGAGGTAGACCTTCTCGTTCCTCTGTGTCTCCATGGCCTGTCGAGCTGAAAGAGATGTAGAAGCAGGAGCTCCTTGAAGCCAGGTATAGCTGGGAATGGCCTGGAGCTCAGCCCAGAAAGGCGTTCTGGCCCCTTGCACAAGGGAGCAGGGGCCTCCCAGAGGGAGGAGGCAGTCAGATGGGCAGAAGAGCCCCTTCCAGCTCAGGCCCTTGGGAATGACCCAGTCTTCCGAGATCAGTGCATGGAGATTATCTCATGAGGGTCAGAAACTGGCTGGGAAAATAAATCTGTGTGCTAAGGTCACTGCTACTTAAGCCTTAGTGTGAACACAGGACCCCCTGGACATTTTCATACAGTGCCGAGTCTAATACAGTAGGCTGAGGTGAGAGTCTGAGGGTCTGTATTTCTAACAGGCTACCAAGGGTTGCCACCGCTGCTAGCTGGCAATCAAAGTTTGGGAGGCAAGGTGCTAAGTGGCTCTGAGGTTGTGACCAGGAATGCTCCCACCCTGGATTCCTCAGAGGGGACCTGGACAAAGCCCACATTTCTTCCTAGGAGCCACATGGAAGCGATGGAAAGCGGGCCCAGGATTCCCCCATGGCCACCTCCACAGCGATGACATTGTGATTATCTTCCTGGCTTTACCACTTCCTAGCTATGCAAACAAAGGGTAAGCTGCTTAACCACTCTGTGCCTCAGTTTCTCCCTCTGGAAAATGGGTGTACTCCACAGTGTGGACGAGATCAAAGGGGATAAGCAAGATAAGCTGGGGATAGTGCCGGGCACATGATAGCTCTTATTACTGAGATTTTGGTTAATCCTTTTAGTCTTTGCCATCCAGCACAGTGGCCAGGAGCCACACATGGCCATCAGGCACTGAAATGTGACTATTTTACATTAGACTGGGTTTTGATGGCTCAATATGAAAAACATGAAAGTAGAATATGTATCATTGATATTTTCATATTGATTCCATATCAAAATAAGAATATTTTGGAAATATTGGGTTAAATAAAGTACATTATTAAAATTAACTTCACTAGATTGGGCGTAGTGGCTCATGCTTGTAGTTGTAGTTACTCGGGAGGCTGAGGCAGGAGGATCACTTGAGCCCTGGAGTTCAAGGCTGCAGTGAGCCATGATCACACCACTGCACTCCAGCCTGGGCGACAGAGTGAGACCTTATCTCTAAAAAAATAAGTAATTAAAATAAAATAAAATACACCTAACTGCACTCATTTCTTTTTACTCTTTTCCATGTGACTATTCAAAAGTTTTAAATTACATTCGTGACTTGTATTCTATTTCTGTTTGATGTATATCTGTGATTTGAGATCAATGAGGCTTAGGGCAGTTAGATGACTTGCCTGAGCTCACACAGCTGAAAAGTGGCAGAGCTGGGATTTGAGCCCCAGCCTATGGAAGGGACTGAGCAGCTCTAGAGACCCAGTGGCAGGAGTGGGGTTACAATGTCTGTCCTGCTCAAGTTCAAGTGCTTGGTCCTGCATTGCCCCTGGCAGTTGGTTCCCACACAAGGAGCTGGCCGTGAATTCCTTGGAATCAACAGGTAGAGAAGTGCTTGATCAGTTCGGACAGGCAGGAAGAAGCTGAGAATCCTTCATTCTCCCATTTCCCCTTGTGAATTGCTTTCCTAATGTTGATTACCTCGTGGCTCCTTCAGAAGGGAGGCCACAACTCCTGATGCCCATATTTCAGACAGACACGCTGAGACCCACAGGGTCTTTCCGGGGCTAGATGGGGAGCTGCAGGTCTCAGCGAGGTCCCTGGTCCAGTGAGCCTCCCACCTTCCTGCCACCCACCTTTGCTCACCTTCCTTTCTCCACAGGAGCAGGTGGCTGCTGAAGGCCATCAGGCCTGAGGCTGACAGAAGGCTCAGCAGCACCAGGACTGTGGCCAGTATGCGGACCATTGGGATGGACACTCTGGAGATGAGATGCAAGGAGCCTAGTGGCTGTTTCCAGATAAGCCAGAGTCTATGTCCTTTGGGGGTCCCAAGTACAGGCTGAGAAAGCCAATCCCTAGTGTGGAATTCAATTCAATGCAGCAAAGACTTGTGGGGGGTGTGGTGCAGGAGGGCGATATTTAGTGCTATTGGCTCTTGACAAACATTATTTAATTAGTGCAGACCCTGAAGCCAGGCTGTCTGGATTCAAACTCTAGCTCCACCACCTTCCTATACCTTGGGTAAGTGACTAAACCGCCCAGGGTGTCAATTTCCTCCTTTGTAAAATGGCTGTGGTGAGGATCAAATGGGTCAGGATGTGTAAAGCACATAGTTCAGTGCCAGACACGTGCCAGATACCATGTCAATGTTAGTTGTTAAATTCCACAATCCCTGTGTAACTAGGTAGGAGTGGCCCAATTTCACACTGGAGAAACTGACACCTGAAGCAATGAGCGACTTGCCAGGTCACGCAGTGGTGTGCAGGGAAGTTCTCAGTGGCCTGTATCTGGGCTGGTGTCACTGGCACAGGCATGTGGGGCATCCTGGCATTCTTACTGTGAGTCAAACCATGTCCTTTATCTCTCCCAAGGAGATCAGAGGCACTAGGGACCACGATGTCCCATCAGCCTGTCTGGTGTGGGAGGAATTCCTGCTCCCGTTGTCAACCCCAGGATTCACTTTCAGCAGGATCTGAACCTGCCAGCAGCTGCCTGGATGTCGGTAGCCAAGTGCATTTACAACCCCCAAGAACCAATCCTTCAGGCTGGGACTCCAGTTGTAAGGAAAAAATTGTTTTGTTTTGGATTCTGAGTTTTCATGCTTGGCACAGGGCTTAGTGCAAAATATACAGGCAAAAGCCCCCGAACTGGGGGGGCTATCCCTGAGGCTGGGGCAGGGAGAGAGGTGAGGACTGGGACCCTGGTGGACCCTTATTCTGGATACAATTTCTTTGTCAGATATATTTCTTCCTAGTCTCCCAGTCTGTGGCTTGCTTCCCTTCCCTTGCCTCCCCTCCCCTCCCCTCCTCTCCCCCTGTCTTCCCTTCTTTCTTTTTTCTTTTCTTTTCTTTTTGAGACAGGGTCTTACTCTGCCGCCCAGCCTGGAGTGCAGTGGCACAATCATGGCTCACTATAACCTCTGCTTCCCAGGCTCAGGTGATCCTCCTGCCTCAGTCTCCTGAGCAGCTAGGAGGCACAAGCCAACACGCCTTGTTAGTTTTTGTAATTTTAGTAGATACTGGCCGGGTTTTGCTGTGTTGCCCATGCTGGTCTGGAACTCCTGGGCTCAAGCCATTTACCTGCCTTGAACTCTTAAAGTGCTTGAAGGGATTACAGGTGTGGGCCGCTGCACCTGGTCCCTGGTCCTATTTTCTCCTTCCTTCCTTCCTTCCTTCCTTCCTTCCTTCCTTCCTTCCTTCCTTCCTTCCTTCCTTGACGGAGTCTCACTCTGTCGCCCAGGCTGGAGTGCAGTGGTGTGATCTCCACTCCCTGCAACATCTGCCACCATGCCCAGATAATTTTTTGTATTTTTAGTAGAGAAGGAGTTTAACCATGTTAGCCAGAATGGTCTCCATCTCCCGCCCTTGTGATCTGCCCGCCTGGGCCTCCCAAAGTGCTGGGATTACAGACATGAGCCACTGCGCCGGGCCAATAGTGTTTTTTGATGAGCAGGAGTTTTAAATTTTGATGAGGTCCATTTATCAATTGTTTTCAGGGTCCATGCTTTTTTTTTTTTTAATTCTTTTTTAAGAGATGGTGTCTCTTTGTCACCCAAGCTGAAGTGCAGTGAACCAATCATAGTTCACTGCAGCTTGAACTCCTGGGCTCAAGCAATTCTCCTGCCTCAGCCTTCTGAGTATGTGGGATACAGGCTCATGCCACCATGCCTGGCTTTTTGTGTATCCTTTCTAGGAAATCTTTGCATACCCCAAGATTTAAAAGCCACCCTCCTGTTTTCTTCCAGTAGCTTTATCAATTTGCTTTATGTTTAGGCAAATGATCTCTCTTAAATTGTGTTTTGAATATGGTATGAGGTAGGGATTGGGTCCCTTCAGGCACATAAATATCTACTTGTTCCAACACCACTTCCTGGTGTTCTTGTCCAAAATCATTTGACCCCATATCAGATGGTTCTCATTATCCTTCCAACACTAAGCGTTGCAGCTAAAAATGTGTCTCATGCAGTCTCTCTCCACTCAAAAAGTGTGGTCGGCAGACCAGCAGCATCACATCACCTGGGAGCTTGTTAGAAATTCAGAATCTGGCACCACCCCAGCATTACACAACCCCCTAGTGAGTCTCAGGCAAGTTACATTTTGAGCGGCAATAGTGTGGATATTTTTTGAGGAATGAGGATAATTTTTGACGAATGAGGGGAAACGTCATCATGACATTTGCTGCCTCTCACAGCCTCCCCATGCACTACAGCCTGTGGGGCCTGCCAACCCATTTTCCCTGGTTCCTGGGAAGGACTTACTTCCAAACTTAACCTCTGGGTCCACCTCTCCTAACATGTGCTGTGCTGTTCTTTGCTGCTGGGATTGAGGGAAGGGGGCCCACTCACTCACCCACTCCTCACTTTCTAATACCCACAACCACCTGTTCACTCGCCCAGCAGTTCCTATGCTCTCTCCTATACACATTCTTCCACCTGGAACCTCTGTCCTCAATTGCAGAACCAAAATAATAATGGTCGTGATATCAGGAGCTACTGTGAAAGGAAGTGATCTGAGGAGTACCTGGGCGTAGAGATGGCACAATGGAAGTCAGTTATCGTCATGGCCATTTCAGAGCTTTTTCCAGTAAAACCCTTGGATGCTGGTCGCCTCTGCTATGTAGCTTCACCCCCCCTGCAGCCGGGCAGAATGGAGTTCCCCTTCTCTCCAGCCTGACTTCTCCTCCCCTGCTCCGCGCCCCCAGGGCAGCGTGCACTCATAAATCTTTCCCAGCGCGTTGCATTGTTACAGCGAGTTGCCCTCGCATCCGACCGGCCCCCCGCCCCAGCTCCGGAGATCTTCAAACCCAGGATCTCTGCCTTGGTCGTCTTTGAAGCCCCGGCCCCTGGCACAGCGCCTGGCACCTGGAGGGCGCTCAATAAATGTTTGTAAAATCGAATTCTCTGTTGAGCAGGTGTCCACCCCTCCACTCGCGGAGGGTGGGTGGTGCGGCCAGAAGGGAAGGATGGCTGTGTGCCAGGGCGTGGGGGACACAGGCAGGGAGCTCAGGGAGCGGGAGAGCGGGAGGGGTTACGACGCCGAGTAGCGGAGCCCGGCCCGGGGGGGCGGCGGTGCCAGACGCGGAGGGCGGCCCCCGCTCCTCCCCGCGCCGCGCCTCCTCCCCGCGCCGCGCCTCCTCCGGCTCCGCCACCCTGGCCCTGCGCGGCAACCGCAGGGAGGGGCCCAGGAAGGCGGAGCCAGTGGCGGCCCAGGCTCGGGGCACCCGCGCAGCTCCTGTTCGCGGAGCACACATCCCGGCGCGACGAGGTAGGAGGCGGCGCGGGGAACCGACAAGGGAGCTGGGCGCCGCGGCGGGAGGGGCGGGAAACTGGGCCGAGACCCTCCTCTTGTGCTCCCCAGCAGCCTCACCGCCCACCAAGCCCACCGCGGGTGTCTCAGCCCCGCCCCTCGGCCCCCGCCTCCCTCTTCTCGCGCCCGCCCTGCCGCGCGCCCCCAGCTCCCTGCCGCTCCGCGTCCTCCGGGACCGCCCTCCGAGGTCCCCTGGGGTCGCCGCTCCTGCGCCCAGCGCGCTCCTTGTTCATCCCACAGGTTCCTTCGGAGAGCGAGCGGGAGTCGGTGCTCAGCCTCCTGCGGGGAGCAGCTCAAGGGTGAGTCCGGCGGGGCGGGGCGGGGCGGAGGCTGGAGGGCTCGGGGCCGTTCTTATGCCTCTTAGTGGCACCTGGGCTCGGCGCCGCGGGCTGGCTCCATGTTTGCAGAATGAATCAATCATGACTCTCCTTCTCCTCTTCCTAAGGAGGACTTTTTGAGGTCCACGTGCTGCAGAGCACCTTGGGGGCCCTCCTGAGATAGGAGTCCCCCCTGCATAGTGGAAGCCCGACTCCCATTTTTCCCCCTCCTCTCTGCACTCCAGTCTGGAGACTCCTTTTGGGTTGGGTCTTGGGGGGTAGGGGAGACGGGGCTTGTAGACCCAGCCAGGTCGTTGTGGAAGGTGGATCCCAGCGAGGGCTTGAGCCAGGGCTCTTACAAGGTTATAGTGGGGGAGGGGGGGGACGCGCTGCGGAGGACAGCAGAGACTGTCAGGCAGGGTCACTTGGCACCTCCAAGGCCAGCCTGGAAGAGCCCGCTTGAATGTGGATTTTGACCCACAACTTTTTCTGAACCCTTCCACGCGGCTGTTTCTTCATCAATAAAATGGGAA
>NW_022314508.1:0-12509 GCF_002776525.5 Piliocolobus tephrosceles
CTCCCGGGCCCAGGCTCTTGTGCTGCTCCTCACAGCGTTCCCTGCGCGCACCTCGACCCCTGCCGGCAGACTCTACGTGGCCAGGGTGATCCCCCCAGAATGTAAGTTCGATTATGTCATTGCTTTGCTCCAAACCTTCCTATGGCTTCCATTCCATTCAGAGCCGAAGTCTTGATCTCAACAGTGGGTCCACAACCTTTCCAGCCACATCCCCCCGCCGAGCCCCTCACACACTGGCCCCTGCCACACTGTCTCCCTGGGGGTCTGTGAACCCAGCAAACAGACTCACTCCCACCTCAGACTTCATGCACTCCCCCTCCTCCTGCCCGAATTCAACTTCTGACCACCACGGTCTGCCTGAGCCCCCTCCCACGTTTGCCCCTTTATGCCAAGGTCACCTTCTCCTGGAGGTCTTCCCTGGACACCTCCCTTACATCTCAGTCCCCGTCTCTCCCATGCTCCCTGGTCCCGCCCCTGGGCTGTTTCTCCCCAGCGCCTGTCACCTGCTCACACGCCTTGCCCTCCCCTCCGGGACAGTGACCTCAGGGTTGTGCAAGGGGTTGCAGGGTGGGGAAGGGGTCTGAGGGGTCTTAATCCCCCACCACTGCCCTGTGCTCAGCCCCAAGGATGAGGGGAAAGAGGAGGGACTGGGGACCCACGCCCTCCATGTTCAAGGCAGGGGCCTTCGCGCCTTCCACTCAGAGACGGGAATCCCCAGGCCAGGGCTTCCGGAAGAGAGCAGACAAGACGGGCAGGGCTCTCCCCAGGAGCTGCCAGCCCTGCCCCCTGCAGAGGGACAGAGGTGGTCCCACAGGGCTCTCCATCTCCTGGCGTCTCCCTCAACATCGCCCCAGGGATGGAAGCAGAAGCCAGTGGAGAATGTGCGGCAGTCAGACATCTCTGCTGGGTGCCAGGCCCACTCTGCCCAGCAGCAGCAACAGGAAGCAGTGAAGGGCAGGGCTGCATTGGGCAGAGTGTCTTTTGGGTCAGCTCACCCCAGGCTGAGGCCAATCCCTAGGGGGCACGCGAGGCTCAGAGGCTCAGGGGCTCCGGCTGGCACAGTTAACTCTCGACATTAGGGGGCACCTAAGCCCTGCTCAGGGAGCTGGGGCCGCCCACCCATCAGACAGAAAACCCATCCTGGAAAACGTGATCCCTGAAGCACCCCGGGTACTTGCTCTTGAAGGGGAATGACCGGAGACAAGGCCATTTTCCGACCACTCGGGGGAACGCCAAGTCACACATCTGCTGCAAAGCACGCGTCTTGGGACCACAGCATCCAATAGAAAGTTGGTGCAGCTCGTGCCAGAGCCAGACACTGCTGCTGCAGGGCCCAGAAGCCTGGTTCACCGGGACCAGGGCGCCGCGGGGTGCCGGGGCGTGGCCTTTGCTCTCAGGCAGGCATAGCACGTGACCCAGGAGGGAGGTCCAGACACCCCCGACCTTCCTGGATGAGCAGCGGCCAGATGGGGCAGGAGGCAGGCAGAGGACAGGGAGCAGGTGGCTGTGAGGAGACAGCCCGGGCCTGTCCCCAAGCGTCCCCTGCAGAGTAGGAGGCAGACCTTCTTTGTCAGCCCAGGAGCACCTTTCTCAGGGCAGGGGGTTCTGGTGATGTTGAAGAGTTCCCCTCACTGCTGCTGGCTGTGAGCAGAGATCTGCTGTGTGCCGGGATGGGCTGGGTGCCTAGATTGGCTGTGTGCAGAGGTGGGCTGCACACCTTTTTATCTGAGCTCCTTCATCTGATCTTCCCTGCCTCCCTGGGAAAGGGTACTGCTGCCTCCCATGCCACAGGTGACAACACGGAGGGTCCGTGAGCCCTGCATTCAGGGCTGGCTGACTCCAAGTGCGCTCTGCTGTGCACTGCTGAGAAGCCCAGGGCAGGCTCTGCCACTCCATCACATCATCTGTCTGCCAGGACACAGAGGGGGAAACCGCCTTGAGGGGACAGGTGGCCCTGGGGAGGATAGGCCAGAGGTAAGAGCACCCTCTGTGGGGGTTTTTCTCCCTCTCTGTGGCCTCTCCCTGCTCTGCCATTCCTTCTTGGGGAGGCCCCTCCTCCCTTTCGCGCCAGTTGCTGAGCCTGGGACCAGGCTATCTGGTGACTCACTCTGGGGACAGCCCAAGCTCTTCGGGCTGCCAGGCAAAGGGAGCACTCAGGTGGAACATTCCATCTCCTGTGGTGCCAGCCTCCTGCACTGTGTTGAGTCCCTGGTCCCAGGCCACCCCCGTGTGATTCCAGGAGGGAGGCTGGCACCCCCTCTCCTGGCGTGGGCACACAGCTCTGAAGCCTACACCAGGGGTGCTGCTGTGTGTTCCCGGCAGGATAAAGATAAAGACCGTGGTTAGGGGAGGTAGAAAGAGGAAAAGGAAGGGAAAATAACATAGTTTGGGTGCTCAGTAAGAAAGCAGAGGTGTCCAGAGACAAACAGGAGGGAGAAAGGGGAAGGAGGAAGGCAAACAAATGGGAAAATGAAAAAGAAAGAGAGAGGCGCCATGAGGGAGAGCTAGGGGACAGCGACCCATGTTGAGCCAGCTCTGGGCCTCGCCCCCAGCCCTGGCAGTGACATGCTTTTTACAGATGGGGAAGTCGAGGTCCAAGAATGTTAAATAACATCCAAGGTCGCTTGGTGAAATTAGTGGCAAAGCTGGAAGCAGAACCTGGGTGTATCCAGCTCCAAATCGGGGCTCTTTTCTCACATAGACCTTGACCTCCCACCCTGGAGCCCCCCATGGACCTCTGGCTCTGGACAGGTGACCTCTACTGCCTCTCATAGCCAGAGAACAGCCATTATTCTCCTGGCTCTCAGCACGGAGACGTTGCCCTGACTTTGTGGGTCTCCAAACACAGACTGTATTCACGACTCTCACAGACCACAGCTGCGGATGCTGAACCTCACAAGCAGAGGTAAAAGCTGGAGGCTGCGGAAGTAACCTCACTGGCTGCTTTGCAGTTTCAGACACACTGAACCAGCCCTCAAACCTCAGCTTCATCCCCGGCTCTTAAAGACAAATTGTATTTTCAGATATTTGCCAACTCTTTTTTTTTTATAAAAAGTTTCTTTGGACCAGGAAGACAGGTGACTGGTAAATGCTGAGTGGCAAAGTTAACGATACTTCATTTAAAAGACACTATTGACTAGGTGCAGTGGCTCACACCTGTAACTCAGCACTTTGGGAGGTCAAGGTGGGAGGATTGCTTAAGACCAGGAGTTAGAGACCAGTCTGGGAAACATAGTGAGACCCAATCTCTAACACAAAATTTAAAAATTAGCCAGACGTGGTGTCTCATGCCTGCAATTTGAGAACTTTGGGACGCCGAGGCCGGTGGATCACCTGAGGTCAGGAGTTCGAGAGCAGCCTGACCAACATGGTGAAACCCCGTCTCTACTAAAAATACAAAAATTAGCTGGGCGTGGTGTTGGGCACCTATAATCCCAGCTACTCAAGAGGCTGAGGCAGGAGAATCACTTGAACCCAGGAGGTGGAGGTTGCAGTAAGCTTAGATTGTGCCATTGCACTCCAACCTGTGCGACAAGAGAGAAACTTACCACCTAAAAAAAAAAAAAAAAAAAAAAAAAAAATTAGGCACGGCGGTGCATGCCAGTGGTCCCAACTATTTAGGATGCTGATGTGGGAGGATTCCTTGAGCCCAGGAGTTTGAGGTTACAGTGAGCTATAATCATGCTACTGGACTCCAGCCTGGGCAACAAAACAAGACCCAACTCTATAAATAAATCGATAGGTAGATAAAAATAGAAGGCACCAGCAACAGTAATAAGGCAACCCAGAGTGAGTGAAAATACTTGCAAATCACATATCTGATAAGGAATTAATATCCAGAATACATAGAGAACTAAAATTCAACAGAAAACCAAACAGCCCAATTACAAAAATGGCAAAGGACTTCAATAGATACTTCTCCAAAAACAACACACAAATGGCCAATAAACACATTAAAAGATGCTCAACATCAGTACCCATTAGGGAAATGCAAATCAAAACCACAATGAGACACTATCTCGCAGCCATTAGGATGGCCGCTATAAAAAAGCCCAGAATAATAAGGGTTGGCAAGATGTGGAGAAATGGGGACCCTGTGCACTGTTGGTGGGGGTGTAAAATGGTACAGCCACTACGGAAAACGGTATGGTTGTTCTTTGAAAACTAAATATCGAATTACTATATGATCTAACAATTCCACTTCTGGGGATATACCCCAAATAATTGCAAACAGGGTCTCAAGGGGATATTTGTACCCATGTGTTCATAGCATCATGACTTGCTATAACTAAACCGTGGGAACAACCCATGTCCACTGATGGATAAAAAGATACGCAAAGGCTGAACATGGTGGCTCATGTCTGTAATCCCAGCACTTTGGGAGGCCAAGGCAGGCAGATCACTTGAGGTCAGGAGTTCGAGACCAGCCTGGCCAACAAGGCAAAACCCCATCTCTACTAAAAATACAAAATTAGCTGGGTGTCATGGCAGGCACCTGTAATCCCAGCTGCTCAGGAGGCTGAGGCATGAGAATCACTTGAATTCAGGAGGCAGGGGTTGCAGTGAGCCAAGATTGCACCACTGCACTCCAGCCTGGGTGACAGAACGAGACCCTGTCTCAAAAGAAAAAGAGAGAGAGAGAGGTAAACAAAATGTGGCACACACATGCAGTGGAACATCCTTCAGTCATGCAAAGGAAGAAAATGCTGACATACGGTACCACATGGATGAGTCTCGAGAACATTCCGCTAGGTGAAATAAGCCAGTCACAAAATGATAAATACTGTACAATTCCAACTATCAGAGGTCCCTAGAGTAGTCACGCGCACAGAGACAGAAAGTAGAATGGTGGCTCCTGGGGGCAGGGGAGCGGGAATGGGGAGTTCCAGTTTAATGGGGACAGAATTGCAGTTTGGGAGAATAAAAAGGTTCTGGAGACGGATGGTGGTGATGGTAGTACATATATTACGAATGTACTTAATACCACTGAACTATACGCTCAATACCGCTGAACTGTACACTCAATACCACTGAACTACACACTCAATACCACCGAACTACACACTCAATACACCCAGTGGCAACCTTCTTAACTGTGGTCCTGACCACATCCCTTCCTGCTTAAAACCACTCAATGCCCACTCAGTGCACGCTCAATGCCCAAGCTCCTGAACACAGCCTGCAGTCCCTCCCACCCCCAGCCCCTGGCCTCTGCAGCACTCTGCACCCTTTCCACCTGTTGTAATCCCCACTTCCCAGAGCTTGCTGCCTCTCTGCCTGCCCCTCTCCCTGCCTCTGCCGCTCACCCCACCTGTCCCTCAGCTCTCAGCCTCTCCACAGGCCCTCCCACCACCCAGCTGTGCCTTCACACTCCTGTGCCCTGGTCTCCTTGAGCCCCCACAGGGGAGATGTCAGCCTCCCACTCTTCATCAGGAGGGGCCTCGTGAGCCTCTTCAAAATGCTGCCGAGCACCAGGACGCATGGGGAAACGGCACGGCTACCCTTGGGAAGCACTCTGGCTCACCGCACAGCGCTGGGCATGCGCAGGGCCCTGGAAATAGCCCTGGAATGGTGGAGGGGAAGGGACCTACCCAGGGGCCTGAGCAGTTGTCAGAAGCTGCAGTGTCCTGGCTCTGGGAGCCAAAGCTGCTCAGTGGCACCTTCCCAAGGGCAGGCCAGAGGCTAGGAGTCTGGGGCACCAGTGCTGGGGGCCCTGCTGTCAGACCCGCCTGCCTGCCCTTCTTACTCAGTACCTACGGGGCACCTCACTATGCAGGGCTGGCACCAGACACTGGGTCCTGCCTAGTCAACGCCCAGGGGCCTACTCATACTTTCTCCACCGCAGGGCCTCAGCTGGGCCATCGCGATCACTCTGCTGACCAGGAGCTCTGGTGCCCCCTGGCAAGGGCGGTAGAGTCAGGGCTGGTGAGTCAGGAGGCGGGTGCTCATCCTGGCTTCATCACTGGCCCTCTATGTGGCCCTGGGCCAATGCCCCACCCTCTCTGCACCCCAGTACCCCTTCTATAAAATAGCAGCAAGAATCCAGCAGCCTGTGCCCTAAGACCAGCACTTCCAGCCAGCTCAGGGGCCCGGCTCAGCTCCTGCACCCCTGTGCACCCTGTCCAAGGGGCTCAACCTGTCAGCTGGTCCCATTTCCTGGGAGGCGGAGTCACTCCAGGGGGCTCATCTTTGTCCTGCACAAGCTGCCATGGCTGAGTGCACTCCAGGGCTGGAGGAAGTGGCCTGGAACCTCCTTTCTGGGTCTTAGTCAATGCTTTCAAATAAGGGTCCTAAGGACTTTTGCCTTGAAAGGGTGACCAGGGTCCAGGTGCTTCTGGAGCTCCTCCCACTCCTCAGTGTTCACCTTTAGAGGGGAGTTCCTGCTCAAAACAAGTCTTCAGCCAGGAGGAGGAGTTGCCTTCCTGGCCTTTCTGAGCCTTCTGTCTGCTTCTTCTTAGGTCACTAGAAGGAGTTCCTCTTGTCAGATTCCACTGGAAAATTAGGGCCCCTTTGCTGGACAAAGGTCCCCATCCACATGGCCGGGGAGCAGCCCCAACCCCACTGGGCCGCAGTAAAAGTTCTGAGAGATTGTGTGAGCCAGAGATTACCAAGGGGGTGCTCCCAAGGGAAAAGATGCCTTTCAAGGTGGCTCCTACAGTCAGAGGCTGCTGGCCTGGGCCCTCCCAAATTCTTCTCCACACACACGGACAGCCCTTCTCCTTCAGCCATACGCTCCCCATCTTCCCTGGAGCTGCCCATCCATCAGACAGCAATGCCTCCTCCAGGCTGGCTGGGAGGAATTAGGCTTTATGAACTCCAGGGGGTGGAAACCAGGCCGGAGCCAGTCTCCAGTGCTGAACTGGAGGGAACTGTGAATGCCTGTTCAAAAATCTGCAGCGCATCAGAAAACTATGTAAAACTCCAACAAACTCCCCATAAATCTAATACCACTCAGCTCTCTGGTGTTTCGGGTTTGGGGGTGGTGGAAGCAGAGCCGCACACAATTACTCGTTGTGCGCGTGCGTTACTAGAACACTGACTCTGGGGTTATATTTCCTGGGTTTGAATCTAATCTTGGTCACTTACTGGTGATGCTACCCAAGGAGTCTGTGCCTTCATTTCCCCACCCGTAGAAATAGGGACAGGATAGTGGAAGTTATTGAGATTGAGCTGGGACCATCTGCATAGAGCTGCATGAGAGCCTGGTGGGCTGGGAGGTGCAGCGCCAGGAGGCAGGCAAGCTGCAGCGCAGCCTGGGCCAGGGCGCTAAGGAGTGTGAGGCCCTGTGGCACTCTAAGGAGGAGCTTCGGGTCGCTGTGAAAAAGGCAGAGTGAGCACATCAGGTGGGGTGTCGTGGGGGGACCAGCTCTGAGTCCCCATGGAATCCCATCCCTGAAATCTAACATCAACCCCAAGGTTCTGGCGAAATTGCCCAGATACGGATCCTCTGTCTCCTGAGCAGAGCCTGGCAACTGGCTCATTTTAGGAAGGTTTCCTCCCTGTTGATTGGGGAAAGGGGCAGAGGGGCAGCGGGCAGGGTTGGGTCCAGATTCAGACCCACCCGCGTCATCACGCTGGAAACCAGGTCCCCTCCTGGAGTCACTAGTCTACCCCTCCCAGCCAAGGGCCTGGGCCCCAGCCCTGGAGGGCTCAGCTCTTGGGAGAGGCTGCATAGGCGGGCAGTGCCTGACCCTCTCCAGAAACTGGAGGAGGCAGCTTTTGTGTAGAGCCACTGACTACTCCCAGGACCCAGGGCTGACCTCTGCCATCTCCAGCCTGAAGCTTGCCAGTGAGGACAAGGAGCAGAAGCTGGCACTCCTAGAGGAGGCACGGACAGCCGTGGGCAAGGAGGCCGGGGAGCTGCGAACTGGGCTGTAGGAGCTGGAGCGCTCATGGCTGGAGGCTCGGCGGGAGCTGCAGGAGCTCCAGCATCAGGTACTCTCCCTGCGCCACCCCTTGCCCTGGGGCTTGCTGTGTGTCCTAGGGCCAGTAGCTCCCCCTTTCTGGAATCACGTTTCCCCCTGTGTAAAACCAGGGCCTTGAACGATGACTCGCCCTCTCACCTAACCTTCATGTGAATGGATGGGCTTTGAGCAGTCCTTGAATCCCTGAATCTGTGCAAAAGTCTGCGTGCATTTGTGTGCATGCTCAGGTTCACATTTCTCCAAGGAGAGGAGCTGGTGTCCTTGTCCAGTTCTCAAATGAATCTGCGAACAACAAAAGGTACAGATTTCATGAACTAGGTCAGAGGTTGGCAAATTGTTTTTTGTAAAGAGCCCAAATGGTAAATATTTCCAGCTTTACCAGCCACACAGTCTCTGTTGCAGCTACTTGGCTCTGCCGGGGTAGTGAGAAAGCAGCCCCAAACAGCGCATGAACAGAGGGGTGTGGGTTCCAGTCAAACTTTGTTTAGGGACACTGAAATGTGAATTTTCTGTCATTTTCATGTGTCAAGAAATACTGTTCCTCCTTTAGAAAAGGCCATTCAGGGCTTGGTTAGTTAGGAGGTTTCGTCTAAGAGAATGGGACGGTGTTTAAGTGGTTTAGGCTGGGAAGTGACAGGGTCACATTATATTCTGAAAAAGCCACTGTGCCAGTTGTGTTGAGATTAGAGAGGCGATAAAGGGGATATGGGTAAACCACGGGAAGACTAGGTCAGTAGTCCCTCCACCCCCACTCCCCAGGTGAAGGTAGCCTAGACTAAGGTGCTGATGGAAGAGACAGAAGAGGACACATTCAAAGAAAATTTGGAAGGTAAAAACCAGTAGGACTTGTTGATGGATGGAATATAGGAGGGAAGAAGTAGATTATCTGGGATGTATTTTTGTTTGCTTATACAAGATAGATTCAGTTGCAATGAAATTGTTAATTGAAATTGATTTTAAATAATGGCATGACCTAAAGTTATGCAAATATTTGCCTTAGATAAAACACCAAGTTTTCAAAGTTTAGCTGGGTGGACGGCATGGCTTTATTGCCTATTTCTTGGTATTTCCAATTCTTGTTAAAAGAAGGTTTTTCTTTTTCTCAAAGGCTTATTTCAGTGGAAGCCCATCTGCAAAATCTGTTATAAATTTAAATAGGAAAATGACTACAAGTGCCATTGACACGTTGGTTATTGTTTTTGCGAGTGACCTAAGGCCACCTCTCCGGGTAGCTGGGGGCTGCCTTCTGAAGCCTGCGCATCTGCACCGCGTGCCCAGGCCTGGAAGTCAGACTCTGGGTGGTATAGCAGCGCGAGGCCTGCTAAGCGCGGGGTGGCTTCTGGCCTCCGAGGGGATGTGTCTCCTGCCTCTTCAACCTGGCAGGGGCTGTTCAAGTGGACGCGAAAATCACCGATTCGCAGAGTGGAGGGCTGGTGCTTTGAAAGAGAGGCGGAGGGGAGAGAGGGATTTCCCCATCCTCGCTGCACTCAGTCCATCCCCTCGGTTACTCCTTTTCTCCACCGGAGGTCCCTAACCTGCTGGAACCCTTATGCAGTAGAGGCGGCCCGGTCCCTTTAAGACCCCGCGGCGCCTGCGCCTTGGGTTCTGACGCCATCCTGAGGCGCCAGTCGCGGGCTGGAGGCGGGCGTGGGGCTGGCTGGCCATTGAGACAGCGGAGGTACTGGGAGGGTTAGGTGAGGGTCGCCAGGCTGCCTGAGCTTCTGAGTGAGCATGGCGCTTTTGGAACGCGGGACTGGCGACCTGCTGCGCCAGGAGCTGGGCCAAGGCGCCGCGGCGCGGCTGCGGGCTGCCCTCTGGATGGTAAGTTATGGCGAAGTCCACCCAGCCTTTCCGAGGTGAGGGCGCCGCGCCCGGCTGGGCGGGCGGTGAAACCGGGACCCGCGGGCGCACAGCTGGGTCGAGGGGCCGTCGTGGCAAGTTTTGTTGCGCGAGGGGTGGTGGGTGTGGGGGGTGCACGGCCGGGGCCTGAGTTCCCTGAGCTCGATTCTTCCCCTGCTGCTGGCGCCCGCAGCCCACCTCTGGTGCGCGCTGGGGCAGAAACTCGCTGGCCGGTGTTCTGTGGCATCGCAGGCGGTGGAGGGACAGAGCAGCTTCGGGGACACGTCCTCCTATATCCTGTAGAGGACACTGACCCCGGACCCCGCCTTCGAGGCCAGAAATCAGTTCCCTCTGCTTGCAAAGTTGGAGTCTTTATTGGCCTCCGGGATTCTGCTCCTGGCGGTGTCTCCAGGCTGGTGATGTGCAAGCCAGGTGTGCCAGGTCCAGGATGCACTTGAGGAGCTTTTGTGGCCATGACCGAATCACCTCATGACTAGCGGGGCAAGCCTCAACGCAGGATTTCCGGTCGGATGGATTGTGGGCTTGGTGTTTGCACTGCAAAGAGTTGCTGTGATTTCTGTGTGTCTGTCTGTCTGTCTTTCTGGCTTCTTAGATCATCTCATTTGGCGTCCTTTCACTGAAGAGTTAACCCAGACGTTTGGCATGGTTTCCTTGCTTTCCTCCTGTCTTTTGCTGCTAGAGCTGCTTTGGAAAAGAAGTCTTTCCTCAAGTGGTATCTTTTCTTTGGGTTACAGTGTTGTTCATCCTTTCTTTTTGTTTTTAAATTTTATTAGTAAAACTTCACCAGTGAACCAGAAGCTATTTTTTTCTATTCTGAAATGCTAGCTTTAAGATTTCTGAGAACTTTGTATCAAAGAAGTCTTTGAAAAGCTACTGAAGTATACAGAAGAAGTTGACTATTTTAAAAGTGCAGGTGGTCTGGGCGCAGTAGAGCACACCTGTAATCCCAGCACTTTGGGACGCCAGGGTGGGTAGATCACTTGAGTCCAGGATTTCCAGACCAGCCTGGGCAATGTGGCAAAACCCTGTCTCTACTAAAAACACAAAAGTTAGCAGTGTGTGGTGGTGTGTGCCTGTAGTCCCAGCTACCCGGTAGGCTGAGGTGGGAGGATCACCAGAGCCCGGGAGGCTGAGATTGCAGTGAGCCATGCTCATGGCATTGCACTCCGACCTGGATGGCAGAGTGAGACCCTGTCTCAAAAACAAAAACCAAAAGAAAA
This sequence comes from Piliocolobus tephrosceles, assembly GCF_002776525.5. NCBI lineage: Eukaryota > Metazoa > Chordata > Mammalia > Primates > Cercopithecidae > Piliocolobus > Piliocolobus tephrosceles. The sequence continues at coordinate 11,006 of NW_022314508.1, forward strand.
CAAAAAACCAAAAGGTAATGAATTTTTACCAAGTGAACCACCACAGATCAAGAAATAGAGCATTACTAGACTGGGGTATATTTGTAGGAGTGGCATTGTTGGTTTCAGATGTGTATGAATGATGAAACTTTAGTATTACATATTGTTGAACATTTTCCCAAAATAGTTGAACCATTTAACAGGGATATTCTTGTTACCCCACGTCCTTGCAGATGCCTGGCAGTTAAAAATTATTTTGCCATTCTTGTAGGGGTGCAGTAATATATCAGTGTGGTTTCATTGAGATTGAGTATCTTTTATTGACATTTATATGTCCTGTTTTGTGAAGGGCCTGTTAAATCTTTTTATCCGGTTTTCATGGATATGCTTCTTTTTCGGTTGATTTGTAATGCTTTATTCTGGATATGCATCCTTTCTAGGATATATATGTATTGCGTTTCCCTTTTTTCAATCTGTAGCTTGCCTTTTTACTCTTTTAGTGGTGTTTTTTCATGAATGGAGATTCTCTTTTTTTGTTTGTTTTAGAGGCAGGCTCTCACTGTGTTGCCCAGGCTGGAGTACAGTGGCAGAATCACAGCTCACTGCAACCTTGATCTCCCAAGGCTTAGGTGATGCTCCTGCATCAGCCCGGAAGTAACTGGGACCTCCAGGGGAGCATCACCTCACTCAGCTCTTTTCTGTATTTTTAGTAGAGATGGGGTTTTGCCACGTTGCATAGGCTGGTCTGGAATTCCTAGGCTCAAGTAATACACCTGCCTCAGCCTCCCAAAGTGTTGGAATTATAGGCATGAGCCACTGCACCCAGTCTGAGATCCTTAATTTTAATGAAATTACACTTTATCAGTGTTTTCCTTTATGATTACTACTTTTTGGGTCCTGTTTAAGAAATCAATGCCTAACCTAAGAGTATGAACACATTTTTGTGTGTTAACCTTATAACAATTTTATTTTAGTTTTTGCATTTTTTTTTTCAGACAAGTCCTCACTCTGTTGCCCAGGCTAGAGTGTGGTGGCAGCATCTCAGCTCACTGCAACCTCCACCTCCTGACTCAAGCGATCCTCCCACCTCAGCCTCCTGAGTAGCTGCGACTGTAGGCGTGCGCCACCATGCCTGGCTAATTTTCGTATTTTTTGTAGAGATGGGGATTCAGCATGTTTCCCAGGTTGGTTTGAAATCTTGGGCTCAAGTAATCTGCCCGCTTCAGCCTCCTGGAGTGCTGGGATTACAGGTGTGAGCCACCCCACTTGGCTGTGATTCACTATTTACTACATGGATGTGTCTGCTTGATCCAGCGCCATTTATTGAAAAGACAATCCTTTTCCTTCTGCACTGTGTGGCACTTTTTTTCATAGATCGAATGACTGTATTGTCATCTGATTTCTGAAATTAGTGTGGGTCTGTGTCTGTTTCTGGATCAACCTGGGTAACATAGTGAGATCCCATCTCTACAAAAAATAAAAATAATAAATAAATGAATAACATTTAAAAAATAAGTGCGTAGAG
>NW_022314509.1:0-13862 GCF_002776525.5 Piliocolobus tephrosceles
GAACAACTCCAGACGGGAGGAACAAACAACTCCAGAGCACCGCCTTAAGAGCTGTAACACTCACCACGAAGGTCTGCAGCGTCACTTCTGAAGTCAGTGAGAACATGGACCCACCAGAAGGAAGAAACTTTGGACACATCTGAACATCTGAAGGAACAAACTCCAGACACCTCATCTTGAAGAACTGTAACACTCACGGCAAGGGTCTGCAGCTTCATTCTCGAAGTCAGCAAGACCAAGAACCCACCAAATCCAGACACATCAGCAAGATCAATGCAGAAGGTGGTTATTTCTGCATTTCCAACTGAGGTACCTGGCTCATCTCATTGGGACTGGTTAGACAGTGAGTGAAGCCCACAGAGGGCAAGCCGAAGCAGGGTGTGGTGTTGCCTCACCTGAGAAGCTCAAGGGGTTGGGAAACTCCAACCCCTAGCCAAGAGAAGCCCTGAGAAACTGTGCAATCTTGGCTGTTCTGCAGCCTCCACTCATGATACCCAGGCAAACACAGTCTGGAGTAGACCTCCAGCAAACTCTAGCAAACCTGCAGCAGAGAGGCCTTACTCTTAGAAGAAAAACTAACAGAAAGGAATAGTATCAACATCAAAAAAAGGACATTCACGCAGAAACCCCACCCAAAAGCCACCAGCATGAAAGACCAAAGGTAGATAAATCTATGAAGATGAGGAAAACCAGCACAAAAAGGCTGCAAATTCCAAAAACCAGAATGCTTCTTCTCCTCCAAAGGATCACAACTCTTCACCAGCAAGGGAACAAAACTGGACAGGGAATGAGTCTGATAAATTGACAAAAGTAGGCTTCAGATGGTGGGGAATAACAAACTCCTCCAAGCTAAAGGAGCATGTTCTAACCCAATGCAAGGAAGCTAAAACCTTGAAAAAAAGTTACAGGAATTGCTAACTAAAATAATCACCTTAGAGAAGAACATAAATGACCTGATGGAGCTGAAAAACACAGCATGAGAACTTCATGAAGCATAAATAAGTATCAATAGCCAAATCGATCATGCAGAAGAAAGGATATCAGAGATTGAAGATCAACTTAATGAAATAAAGCATGAAGACAAGATTAGAGAAAAAAGAACAAACACAAATGAAAAAAAGCCTCTAAGAAATATGGGACTATGGGAAAGGAACAAATCTACGTTTGATTGGTGTACCTGAAAGTGACAGGGAGAATGGAACCAAGTTGGAAAACACTCTTCAGGATATTATCCAGGAGAACATCCTCAACCTAGCAAGACAGGCCAACGTTCAAATTCAGAAAATACAGAGAACATCACAAAGATACTCCTCGAGAAGAGCAACCCCAAGACACATAATCATCAGAATCACCAAGGTTGAAATGAAGGAAAAAATGTTAAGGGCAGCTAGAGAGAAAGGTCGAGTTATGAACAAAGGGAAGTCCATCAGACTAACAGCAGATCTCTCTGCAGAAACCCTACAAGCCAGGAGAGAGTGGACGCCAATATTCAACATTCTTAAAAGAATTTTCAACCTGGAATTTCATATCCAGCCAAACTAAGCTTCATAAGTGAAGGAGAAATAAAATCCTTCTCAAACAAGCAAATGTTGAGAGATTTTTGTCACCACCAAGCCTGTCTTACAAGAGCTCCTGAAAAAAGCACTAAATATGGAAAGAAAAATATGGTACCAGCCACTGCAAAAACATACCAAATTATAAAGACCATCAACACTATGAAAAAGTCGCAACAACTAATGGGCAAAATAACCAGCCATCATCATGACAGGATCAAATTCACACATAACAGTATTCACCTTAAATGTAAACGGGCTAAATGCCCCAATTAAAAGACACAGATTGGCGAATTGGATAAAGAGTCAAGAACCAGCAGTGTGCTATATTCAGGGGACCCATCTCATGTCCAAAGACACAAATAGGCTCAAAATAAAGGGGTAGAGGAATATTTACCAAGCAAATGGAAAACAGAAAAATCAGGGGTTGTAATCCTAATCTCTGAGAAAGCAGACTTCAAACCAAGAAAGATCAATAAAGATAAAGAAGGGCATTACATAATGGTAAAGGGATCAACACAACAAGAAGAGCTAACTATCCTAAATATTTATGCACCCAATACCAGAGCACCCAGATTCATAAAGCAAGTTCTTAGAGACCTACAAAGAGACTTAGACTCCCACACAATAATAGTGGGAGACTTTAACACTCACTGTGAATATTAGACAGATCAACAAGACAGAAGGTTAAAAACAGTATTCAACACTTGAACTCAGCTCTGGACCAAGCAGACCTAATAGACATCTACAGATCTCTCCACCCCAAATCGACAGAATATACATTCTTCTCAGCACCATATCACACTTATTCTAAAATTGACCACATAATTGGAAAGAAAAAACCCTTCAGCAGATGCAGAAGAACGAAAATCATAACAAACAGTCTCTCGGACCACAGTGCAAACAAATTAGAACTCAGGATTAAGAAACTTACTCTAAACTGCACAAATACAAGGAAACTGAACAACTTGCTCCTGAATGACTCCTGGATAAGTAACGAAATTAAGGCTTTGAAACCAATAAGAACAAAGACACAACATACTGCAATCTCTAGGACACAGACAGAGCAGTGTGTAGAGGGAAATTTATAGCACTAAATACCCACAGGAAAAAGTGGGAAAGATCTAAAATTGACTCCCTAAAATCACAATTCAAAGAACGAGAAAAGCAAGAGCAAACACATTCAAAATTAGCAGAAGACAAGAAATAACAAAGATCACAGCAGAACTGAAGGGGATAGAGACACAAAAATCTCTTCAAAAAATTAATAATCCAGGAGCTGGTTTTTTGAAAAGATCAACAAAATAGACTGCTGGCCAGACTAATAAACAAGAAAAGAGACAAGAATCAAATAGACACAAGAAATTGATAAAGGGGATATCACCACTAATCCCACAGAAATACAAACTACCATCAGAGAATACTATAAACACCTCTATGCAAGTAAACCAGAAAATCTTGAAGAAATAAATTCCTGCACACATACACCCTCCCAAGACTAAAGCAGGAAGAAGTTGAATCCCTGAATAGACCAATAACAAGTTCTGAAATTGAGGCAGTAATTAATAGCACACCAACCAAAAAAAAGCCCAGGACCAGGATTCACAGCCGAATTCTACCAGATATACAAAGAGGAGCTGATACCATTCCTTCTGAAACTATTCCAAAGAATAGAAAAAGAGGGACTCCTTCCTAACACATTTTATGAGGCCAGCAGCATCCTGATACCAAACCCTGGCAGAGAAGCAAGAAAAAGAAAATTTCAGGCCATTATCCCTGGTGAACATCGATGTGAAAATCCTCAGTAAAATACTGACAAACTGAATCCAGCAGCACATCAAAAAACATATACACCACGATCAAGTTGACTCTGTCCCTGGAATGCAAGGTTGGTTCAAAATATGCAAATCAATAAACATAATCCATCACATAAACAGAACCCATTACCAAAAAAAAAAAAACAAAAAAAAAAACAAAAAAAAACACACACACACACAATTATCTCAATAGGTGCAGAAAAGGCCTTCAAAAAAATTCAACATGACTTCATGCTAAAAACTCAAACTAGCTATTATTGGGACATATCTCAAAAAGTGGGCAAAGGACACGAACAGTATCATACTGAATGGGCAAAAACTGGAAGCATTCCCTTTGAAAACTGGCACAAGACAAGGATGCCCTCTCTCACCACTCCTATTCAATATAGTATTGGAAGTTCTGGCTAGGGCAATCAGGCAAGAGAAAGAAATAAAAGGTATTCAAATAGGAAGAGAGGAACTCAAATTGTCTCTGATTGAAGATGACATGATTGCACATTTAGAAAACCCCATAATCTCAGCCCAAAATCTCCTTAGGCCAGTAAGCAACTTCAGCAAAGTCTCAGGATACAAAAGCAATGTGCAAAAATCACGAGAATTCCTGTACACCAATAATAGACAAACAGAAAGCCAAATCATGAGTGAACTCCTATTCACAACTGCTACAAAGAGAATAAAATACCTAGGAATACAACTTACAGGGGATGTGATGGACCTCTTCAAGAACTGCAAACCACTGCTGAAGGAAATAAGACACAAACAAATGAAGAAACATTCCATGCTCATGGATAGGAAGAATCAATATCGTGAAAATGGCCATACTGCCCAAAATGCTACCCCCATCAAGCTACCACTGACTTTCTTCACAGAATTAGAAAAAACTAATGTAAATTTCAAATGGACACAAAAAAGAGACTGTATAGCCATGACAATCCAAAGCAAAAAAAACAAAGCTGAAGACATCACGTTACCTGACTTCAAGCTACACGACAAGGCTACAGTAACCAAAATAGCATGGTACTGGTACCAAAGCAGATATATAAACCAATGGAACACAACAGAGGCCTCAGAAATAACTCCACATATCTACAACCATCTGATCTTTGACAAACCTGACTAAAACAAGCAATGGGGAAAGGACTGCCTATTTAATAAATGGTGTTGGGAAAACTAGCTAGCCGAATGCAGAAAACTGAAACTGAACCCCTCCCTGGGTTACTGGGTATATACCCAAAAATTATAAATCATTCACTATAAAGACACATGCACACCTATGTTTATTGCAGCACTGTTCACAATAGCAAAGACGTGGAACCAATCCAAATGTCCATCAATGATTGACTGCAGGAAGAAATGTGGCACATATATTCCATGGAATACTATGCAGTCATAGAAAAGGATGAGTTCTTATCCTTTGCTGGGACATGGATGAAGCTGGAAACCATCATTCTCAGCAAACTAACACTGGAACAGAAAAGCAAACACTGAATGTTCTCACTTATAGGTGGGAGTTGAACAATGAGAACACATGGACACAGGGAGGGGAACATCACACACTGGGCCCTGTCATGGGGTGGGGAGGCTAGGGGAGGGATAGCATTATGAAAAATACCCAATGTAGATGATGAGTTGATGGGTGCATCAAACCACCATAGCACATATATACCTATGCAACAAACCTGCATCTTCTGCACATGTATCCTAACACTTAAAGCATAATGAAAAATTGATAAGCTTGACTTTATTAAAATTAAAAATCTCTACTCTGCAAAAAGACTGCAGAGGGAATGAAAATATGAGCCACAGACTAAGAGAAAATACTTATGAAATATAGATTTGTTAAAGAACTGTTATCCAAAATACACGAAGAACTCTTAAAATTCAACAAGAAAACAACCAATTAAAAGCAGGCTAAAGATATTAATGGGAATCTCACCAAAGTAGATATATCGATGAACAATGAGCGAATGAAAAAAAACTTCATATTACATGGACTGTGGATTATAATGATATGAAAATGTAGGTTTTTCTTTTTTTTTTTGAGACAGAGTCTCACTCTGTTGCCCAGGCTGGAGTGCAGTGGCCAGATCTCAGCTCACTGCAAGCTCCGCCTCCCGGGTTTACACCATTCTCCTGCCTCAACCTCCCGAGTAGCTGGGACTACAGGCGCCCGCCACCTCGCCCGGCTAGTTTTTTTTTTTGTATTTTTTAGTAGAGACGGGGTTTCACCGTGTTAGCCAGGATGGTCTCGATCTCCTGACCTCGTGATCCGTCGGTCTCGGCCTCCCAAAGTGCTGGGATTACAGGCTTGACCCACTGCGCCCAGCCTAAAATGTAGGTTTTTCAATTGTAACTAATGTACCATTCTGGTAAATGATGCTGATAATGGAGTAAACTATGCTTCTGTGGGCTCAGGGATTATGTAGAAAAATAGTCATACCTTTCTATCAATGTAGCTGTGAACCTAAAATTCCTCTAAAAATAGTGTCTTAAAAAAATCTACTGGGTAGACAATTTAGATTATGTCTATAAAAATTCCGAATAGGATTAAATTTTATTCAGAGGATTAAATAAATGACAAAGGCATGTCATAGACAATATGATTTACTTGAGTTGGGAAAATATCACCATTGTCTTTTGAAATTCAGAGGTATTATATACATCGGCATGTTGGTAACTGGGCTATGTGAAGAAAGTAGTATTTTCCTAAGATTAGAGATTGATGGAAAAACAGGGCATCCCTTTCTTCTGCAGAAAAAACAAACCCAGCCACTCTCAATAAATACAAATACTCTAGTAAATATATCTCTTAATCGATGACTTTCACGTTATGAGAGCTAGTTCTGCTTTTTACTCTTAGGAGCTACAAGACTTTCAATTAGAGATATTAGTCATTTACAGCTCAACTGGGTAAAGAGTTGATTAGCGAGACTAGAGAAAAAAATAGTAAGGCCGGATTTTGATGAAGGGATTTACCAAGCCTTTTAGAAGTGGTACTTTATTGAGATTAATGGGTGAGATCAGAACAGAACCCAGTGAAAAAAAATGAATTACATAGTGGATAAGAAGTGTCAGATAAAAAAGGAAGCCTAAATGTAAACCAACTAATAGTGAGAAGATTGAGTTTCTTTTTAATTATGTGATCAAAATGTCATGAGAATAGGAGTAAAGGCTTGGAGTATCCTGCAGTGATAAATTTCTGATGAGGTAAATATTTTGTACCTATAAATCCCATGTGGATAGCTTTAGATGGGCTGTATGTGTGTTTGGTACTGCTTCTGTCAATGTTTATATTGAGCCATACTCAGACCCTGTACGTTACTACTTGATTCTCAGTTCTACCGTAGCCATTTAGTTCTCAGTCCTGGAGACAAATAAAATTAGAACAAAGATGGGCAAACATTGACAATAGCAGCAAGTAATAACTGATAGTCAGCTTGCCAAAGGGGCTATAAGAAGTAAGATGCAGAGTTCAAAAAGTATGTAATAATTCTAGGTTTTACATAATGGATATGAATATGTGAGCCTCATTTATCAAGATAAGTGGGACTGAGGTAAGATTTATTTAAAAATAGTGATATTGAAAACGTTAACTCATTTGGTGCAGTGGTGTGCACCTGTAGTCACAAGTACTGAGGATGATGAGGCAGGAGTACAACTGGTTCCCAGAAATTTGGGCCAAGCCTGAGCAACATAGCGAGCCCCATCTTAAAGAAAAAAATAATTAAAAAAAGATAACCACCAAATATGTGGCAAATTTTTTGGGGGGTCCACTTCCTTTTTCAACAGTGTTATGTTGTTGAGAAATAGCTGAAATGAGTCAGATCTACTTATGTTGTTTCCTTAATATGTAAGGTGGAAAATGTTTAACATCTTTGACACTCAATTTCAGTAACTGTGAAATGATACCTATATTATATATACACACATATCATTGATTTAATATAATGATTAATAACATACCAACTTATAACAAATATTCTCTATGTATGTAATGTATAATGCTGTCTCTTTATACACAGACACATACGTACTTTATGTGACATAGACATAGACTGATGTTCAATCAAGAGAAGCTAAAATTGCAGTTTTGATTAGTAGGTAAAGGAAAATAGAAAGTTACATTTTTAGGTAGGTCTGATTTCAAATGCCAACTATTGATCCTTTTCACCTTTTCCATTACTAATTGGATGAAGACTCTTCAGATTTGATTGCTATACTGGGACCAACATTTAAAATGGAATTTTTGAAATATAATGAGAAAAAGAGCTCCTCATGTGTTTAAGCTTCGATAGCCACACATTTCATCACGCAGCAACTCAGAAGCTTATACAGTCAAATGCAGGTGGAATTATCAATGATACTGTTTCCTTTGTGCAAGAAGAAAACTGGTCTGACAAAAAAACAAAAAGAAACAAACAAACAAAAAAAGAAAATGGAACAAAAAACACATTCAAATTCACCAATCAGAAAGCTGACATCATTTAAAGCAAATGAAATGCTTCTTTCTTGTAGCTTTCTTTAACCAATATCTCATTATTCTGATCTCAATTCCATTCGCTGAAGCCATGAGCCACTCTCTTGAGTTTCTTTTTCGTCAACAGGTGATGTAAGAATGAGAATAACATGTGCAGAGATGTCTATCTGATGTCAATAATTTCATTTTAATAAAAATTTGTTTTCCCATTTTTATTTGATACATGTGATGATGTATTCCTGGAATTGAAATGAACCTTCTTTATATTTTCTTTTATTAATAAAGCTATCTATTGAAACTCAGTCTAAAAGGTTTTTATAAAATGAAAACAAGGTGTCAAACCTATTACTTAGGCAAACCACTAATTTTTATGCAGATTAAAATTCAATACAGAATGCACATTTATTAATATTACACTGTGCCCATGAGGGAGAAATCAGTCTCTGCAATACACAAAACTTTACGCCTTGTTGGAAAGCTCAAATCTCAAAAACCAAAGGCAACTTCACATTTTGTGACGCAGAACAAATACCGCAACCCCATTACGTATCTTCGGTATTCTACCCTGTTGGACAAATTCTGAGACTCTTTCATAGATCCTAAGTCTATCACCATAATGTTTTTTTTTTTGTTTGTTTGTTTCAACTGCATGGTATCAATATCTCATTAAATAGCTATTGTTTCCTACTCTTGTCTGCAAGGTATACCTTTCTCTTTGTTAAGTATAGCATGGTCTCTCCTCTCTCAGTGTCCAAAAACTTCTCTTTCCTTGCTCACCAGGAGATAATTTCTTGGGGGTCTTAAGTTTCACTCATGTATAAATCATAAATTTGCTATATTAAGAAACACAGATATTGTAGTCACCCAGCTACTGGCTGGTATTCCTTCATCTCCTTTTTCCCTAAAATAAAGGACAAGGGCTTTTTAAACATTGAGTCTGTAGTGTTACTTTCCACAAGATAAAATGCATCCGAAATAATGCTTCCCAAATAATATTGCTAAATAATCCAACTAACGTAGTATGTGTAATACTGGCATTTTTTATTGAAATACATTTGTGGAACGTACAGGTTTGTAACACAGGTATACGCATGCCATGGTAGTTTGCTACACCCATCAACCAATCATCTGCATTAGGTATTTCACCTAATGCTACCACTCCCGTAGCCTCCCCACCCTTTGACAGGCCGTGGTGTGTGATGTTCCCCTCCCTGGGTCCATGTGTTCTCATTGTTCAGCTCCCACTTATGAGTGAGAACATGTGGTGTTTGGTTTTCTGTTCCTGTGTTAGTTTGCTGAGAATGATCATTTCCAGCTTCATCCATGTCCCTCCAAAGGACATGAACTCATCCTTTTCTATGGTTGCATATTATTCCATGGTGTGTATGTGCCACATTTTCTTTATCCAGTCAATCATTGATGGGCATTTGGGTTGGTTCCAGGTCTTTGCTATTCTGAACAGTGCTGCAATAAACATACGTGTGCACGTGTCTTTATAGCAGAATGATTTGTAATTCTTTGAGTATATATCCAGTAATGGGGTTGCTGAGTCTAATGGTATTTCCAGTTCTATATCCTTGAGAAATCACCACACTGTTTTCCACAATGGTTGAATTAATTTAGACTCCCACCAATTGTGTAAAAGGGTTCCTATTTCTCCACATCCTCTCTGGCATCTGTTGTTTCCTCACTTTTTAATGATCACCATTCTAACTGGCATGAGGTGGTATCTCATTGTGGTTTTGCATTTCTCTAATGACAAGTGATGATCTTTTTTTCACATGTTTGTTGACTGCATAAATGTCTTATATTGAGAAGTGTCTGTTCATATTCTTCACCCACTTTTTGATGGGTTTGTTTTATTCTTTTAAATTTGTTTAAATTCTTCTAAATTTGTTTAAATTCTTCGTAGAGTCTGGGTATTAGCTCTTTGTCAGATGGACAGATTTCAAAAAATTTCTCCCATTCTGTAGGTTGCCTGTTCACTCTGATGATAGTTTCTTTTGCTGTGCAGAAGGTCTTTAGTTTAATTAGATCCCATTTATCAATTTTGGCTTTTATTGCCATCGCTTTTGGTATTTTAGTCATGAAGTTTTTGCCCATGCCTCTGTCTTGAATGGTATTGCCTAGGTTTTCTTTTATGGTTTTTATGGTTTTAGGTCTTAACGTTTAAGTCTTTAATCCATCTTGAGTAAATTTTTGTAGAAGGTATAAGGAAGGGGTCCAGTTTCAGTTTTCTGCATATGGCTAAACTGTTTTAAAAACCAAGAAACTAATTTTGGAGAGGATAAATAATTATCACACACTATACAAGTGATAAAACCAGAACTTAAGGAAGCCCTGATTCTCAGAACTCCTGTTGGAACATCATGTTTCACCTTTGATTAAAATACCCATTATATAGTTGTAGTGCTCTCTTCCAAGAAAATGTAGTCTTCCAGGTAATTGTTCTGAAAGTTTCTTTGTAGAGCAATCGACTTTGTAGAGAAAATAGCTTTGAAAATCTGTTGAGGGGCAGAACTCGGAAAGCATGCTAAGGCAGAAAGAGAAAGACACCTAGCTCAATAAAGAAAAGAGGGAGGAAGCTAAAGAGCTTAGCAATGTCAGGGGGTAGGGTAAAGGGAATGGGTGGTCCCTGGATGCTAGAAAGAATGAACAAAGACTTTAAGGAAAGTCTGTCTCCTGGAGTTGATGGTGGTATGAACATCCTTTTGGTGCACAATCTATAGTAAATCTCAGATTGCGCTTTATTTTAAAGAGGTTTTGTTTTTTTTTTAAAGAATGTGGAGAAATGCCAAGTACCGGTGCAAGGATAGACTACTACAGCTGATGCCCACTGGGCATCTAACTTTTGGTATCATACCCATCACAGAAACATGCTGAAAATAGGTGAAAAGAGAAAAGGCATAACTTCTGCTGTCAAGGAACTTAAAATGTAGTTGAAATATGGAATAAAACTTAGAATATGTATTTAATATTTTAACTGGCTAGATTGGTGTTATGTGAATAATGTAGATCGATCCATTGGGGCCCTTACAGGGATTTAAATACATTTTAATGACATGTAAATAATATTAATGCCAGTTTTTACCAAAAAAAGTATAAAAAGAGCAAAGATATAGATTTCTAAAATATATAAAAATAGTTTCTCTTTTTTATGTTACTAGATAAATATGAATTCCACTTTGATTTGAGGCCACAAGATTCATTTTGCTAATATCACAAGCTAGGATTGCTACATGAGGCCAAAATACCTACAATTTAGCATAGGAATAAGAAGTCTCAATTTGTGTCCAACTCTAGTTATTTTAATTAAATAGATTAATTCTGTTCTCAGAATCAATGTTAACAATCGTGTGAACACAAGAAACAAGGGAAGTAAATGGTAAAATCTCTTCCTTCTATATTTTGCCATGAAAGAAACCAGGCCAGTGAAAGTGCTTTCTGGAGCTATCTAGATGCAGAGAATTTTCCAGCTGAGCCCTCTCTGATTGCATTCACAGAATAGGCATGATGTGTGACAGGCTTAGCAGCCTATCTCAATCTAAAGAATTCAGAGAAAATAAAGCAGAAATCTAAAGAATAAAAACACAATGTAATTTTAACAGTGGGCTTACTTTTATTTTCCTAAGGTAATACACTGTAACATGTTCCACGGTAATAAGAACAATTTTATATTCTTGTGTGTTCTATTATATTCTGTCATGAGAACTATTTTTCAGAGAATTATATCTAAAAGTAGTGTTTTATTTTTCTTTATCATTCTAATGGCATAGATTATGCTTCCAAGAACAGAACATTTTTCAAAAAAAAAAAAAAAGATAATCATTTCTTTTGAGAAGGTCTCTAATGAGGGCAGTGTGTGAAGGGGGAGAAAGTATACATTCATTTTTGTGACAAATATTTTAATGCACAGAATATTATGGACCATTAATCCATTTGTATGACAGACTTAGGCTGACTACCATGGGACTTTGGAAAATATCATACTCTATATTGGTTTCTTTCTCCAAAAGGACAATTATTCATCTGGTGGAATATGGAAGAATACAAATTGAAAGTAGACATTTACTCTGCCAAACTACATATAGCAGAATTTCTCCAAGCAATTTCTGTAAACACCCATCTTTAAGCACTGTATGATACAATTGCCATAATTAGTTAGCTTTATGGGACTGTGCTAGAGAAGGAAATTAAAGTAACTGTTTCTGATAAATAATCATTATTATTTTAGCTAAAATTATAAACTATGCTGCTCTGATTACGTCAAGTTTTCCACGGGAAGTGAAATAAATATTTCTAGAAGTCATTAAGCTTTCCATAGGGTAAAAGTAAATTAAATGAAAGTTATAAATATTTATCAGTCAATGGAGTAACCAAAGATCTAGAGTTACAATGCAGGTGAGGTCAGAACTCCCTCAAATGTTTTTATGTATTTTCTATCCTTGTCATCTGATTAAAATATTTTTTCTGAATAAGTTGATAAATAATATTGCCTACATAGGTAGATGAGGCTAGAAATCTGACCTTCCAATATTGCTGATTATCAGGCAACATATCTAGAAGAGAAATCTAGACCAATGAAACCAGATTGTATCTCATTAGTATTTTTTTCTGAAAAATATTAACCTATGAAATATTAATTATGCATGTTTCTATATAAACCAGTTTTGGAGGACACCAGCATAGTTTAGGACTGAGTTGAGCTATAGACAGACTTGAACTTTTGCTGAAAAGAGCAGAAAATATTGTATACTGTCTTAGCCCAGGTAAAATAGACAGTAACTAGGCAACCAAAACTAAAAACAAGACAAAACAAAACTAGAAACTAGTTTGGTAAAGCCCTTGTTACACTCTGTGGCACATACCCCATTTTGATCTTACCATATATGTGGTAAGTTGAAAGGTAGAACCTAGAAAGATATGCCCAAATCCCCGACAGCTGTGAAATGTTAACCTATTCAAGAAACGGTTTTTTACAGATATAATAAAGTTCAAATCCTGAGATATGATCATCCTGGATTACCTGGGCAGGCCCTAAATCTAATGAGAAATGTTCTTCTAACAGAAAAAAAAAAAAAAGAAAGAAAACACAGATGTCACAGGAAGCAGCAAAGTGAAGACAAAAGGAGCCACAAGCCAAGGAATCTAAGGATTACCAGGAGCTACAAACCAAGGAATCCTAAGGATTACCAGCAGCCATCAAAAGAAAAGCATGGACTGGATTCTCTCCGGAGCCTTGGGAGGGAGTGTAGCCCTGAGGACATCTTGATTTCAAACTCCTGGCTTTTAGGATTGTGAGCAAATATATTTATATTACCTTAAACCACACAGTTTGTGGTAATTTGTTACAGCAGCTCGAGGAAACTAATGCACCATGTTATCTTCGAAGTGAAATGGTAAATACAAATATACTGAATGGTATATTTAATGGTAAATTAAAATACACCAAGAGAGTCACTTCTAGGGAAAAATAAAAGATAGATATTCCATTTAACTGCCTAAAATGACTGCAAAGACATATGGATAAAACTTGTTGGCAACTTAGAAGGCTGGCTTTGGCAAGATGAAAAGAAGTTCCAATTGAGAATAATCCATGTGGACATAAATCTTCTCTATATCTACTAAGCAAAACATCTAATGAGAAAGACAATCTCTGTTTTGGTTTATGAAAATTTTTCCATCCATGAAACCCCATAGGTAAAACGGCATGTCTAGTGAAAGCTGGACAGACTTGAGTGACAAAAGTGGTTTCCTGGCAGAAAATAGGTTGGATTTCTGGAAGAGACCAGAAAAAGGGAAAAACAAATTCTGGGTCATCTCTGGTTGTGGGCAACATGGATACACCATTTACTATTGTCTCCCTGCAGGATAAACAACCTATTGCTCCCCATTAAGATGGCATGGGACACAAAAAACTTTGGGAGTGATTCTTGAGGAGCTGATGGAATATGTGGACTGCACCATTTTTTGTTTCTTAATACTGCCTGTTTCAGAACTCTTAATGAACTCTAG
>NW_022314513.1:0-715 GCF_002776525.5 Piliocolobus tephrosceles
TCTTCATTGCTTAGGTTGAAGTAGAACAACACAATCACAGCTCTGCAGATGTTTTCACCACAGTGTCCCAGGTAGCAGGGACTGTGGGTGCAGACCATTACAATCAGCTAAATTTTTGCATCTTAACCGATATCACCACATTGCTCAGGCTGGTTTTGATGTCCGGAAATCAAGTAATCTGCCTGCCTTGGCTACCCAAAGTACTAAGATTATCAGTGTGAAAGAAGGTTTTTCAGATCTAAAGAAGGACCTAGTGCTATTGGTGGTTTATGTATGAGGCTCAAAGTTATATGATTACAAGTCTTGTTACATGACTGTAAGTCTGTGTATACATATACACACCTATATATACAATATATAATATATATACACATATATACATATGTATACACATACACATATGTAAAATTATACATTAGATATGTAGATGTAAGTATATCATATATAGTTTTTCTTGCAGGTCTAGAAAGGGGTACTTTCTTGTCAGTGATGAAAATGTTCATTTGCTAAGAAAAAATGTTTATTTGATGATGAGTAATGTTGATCTTTGAGATGATTCGTATACATAATCTCAGGGAAAACATTACTCTAGAAACTAGAACACATCATTGATGCACTAACCTGGTTTGAAAAGTGTAATGAAGAAACTTTTAAGGGAGGAGGCCACCCCTCATATTGTCTTACACCCAATTTCTACCTCCAAATAAAGAAGAAG
>NW_022314513.1:725-1794 GCF_002776525.5 Piliocolobus tephrosceles
TTAAAAGTATTATGAACATAGTTGAATGAAATATATACCAAAACTGAGTTAATAAAATGATATGCAATTTTTCATAGTGTTTTCAAAAAACTTATTGTTTTTACTGTTTAACGTTAGTGTTTATTTCACAGGTGGACCATCGAAAAGAGTACACTGAAAAGTTATCATTGGAAAAAATAAAATAGTAACATAAATTGCAGGTAATAAAATAGACTACAATCTTGTCAAGTAGACAAGACAGGAAAGAAATCAATGCTCTGCCATAAATAACTTACGAGAACTAAGTTACTTTGTTCTCCTAGAATTCAGTGTCTTCTTGTGAGTATAAAGTGTTTTTGCAGTTTATATGATACACTTTATGTGATGTATTGAGAATTATTAGCAATCAATAAACATGGCTATTAAGAGTACTTGTGGAAGGATCGAGGGCATACACAGAAGCTCCAAAGGTCATAATTTCCTTGTAGATACAGAGCAAAATACAGTTGTTTTACGCATATGCAACATGTCTCTCTAAGCTTTGGTTTGTATCTGAGGTTTTTGATGTAGAAATAAAAAGTACCCACTTTGAAGTCAGGTAGCGTGACGCCTCCGGCTTTGTCCTTTTGACTTAGGATTGTCTTGGCAATACGGGCTCTTTTTTGGTTCCATATGAACTTTAAAGCAGTTTTTTCCAATTCGGTGAAGAAACTCATTGGTAGCTTGATGGGGATGGCATTGAATCTATAAATTACCTTGGGCAGTATGGCCATTTTCACAATATTGATTCTGCCTATCCATGAGCATGGTATGTTCTTCCATTTGTTTGTGTCCTCTTTGATTTCACTGAGCAGTGGTTTGTAGTTCTCCTTGAAGAGGTCCTTTACATCCCTTGTAAGTTGGATTCCTAGGTATTTTATTCTCTTTGAAGCAATTGTGAATGGAAGTTCATTCCTGATTTGGCTCTCTGCTTGTCTGTTACTGGTGTATGAGAATGCTTGTGATTTTTGCACATTAATTTTGTATCCTGAGACTTTGCTGAAGTTTTTAATCCTGGAAAACTTTTCACAGAATTTGAATAATAGAATTT
>NW_022314514.1:0-3742 GCF_002776525.5 Piliocolobus tephrosceles
CATTTGTTTGTGTCTTATTTCCTTCAGCAGTGGTTTGCAGTTCTTGAAGAGGTCCATCACATCCCTTGTAAGTTGTATTCCTAGGTATTTTATTCTCTTTGCAGCAGTTGTGAATGGGAGTTCACTCATGATTTGGCTTTCTGTTTGTCTATTATTGGTGTACAGGAATTCTCGTGATTTTTGCACATTGCTTTTATATCCTGAGACTTTGCTGAAGTTGCTTACCAGCCTAAGGAGATTTTGGCCTGAGATTATAGGGTTTTCTAAATGTGCAATCATGTCCTCTTCAACCAGAGACAATTTGACTTCCTCTCTTCCTATTTGAATACCTTTTATTTCTTTCTCTTGCCTGATTGCCCTAGCCAGAACTTCCAATACTATATTGAATAGGAGTGGTGAGAGAGGGCATCCTTGTCTTGTGCCAGTTTTCAAAGGGAATGCTTCCAGTTTTTGTCCATTCAGTATGATACTGTTCATGTCCTTTGCCCACTTTTTGAGATATGTCCCAATAATAGCTAGTTTGAGTTTTTGGCATGAAGTCATGTTGAATTTTTTTGAAGGCCTTTTCTGCACCTATTGAGATAATTGTGTTTTTTTTTTTTGGTAATGGGTTCTGTTTATGTGATGGATTATGTTTATTGATTTGCATATTTTGAACCAACCTTGCATTCCAGGGACAGAGTCAACTTGATCGTGGTGTATATGTTTTTTGATGTGCTGCTGGATTCAGTTTGTCAGTATTTTACTGAGGATTTTCACATCGATGTGCACCAGGGATAATGGCCTGAAATTTTCTTTTTCTTGCTTCTCTGCCAGGGTTTGGTATCAGGATGCTGCTGGCCTCATAAAATGTGTTGGGAAGGAGTCCCTCTTTTTCTATTCTTTGGAATAGTTTCAGAAGGAATGGTATCAGCTCCTCTTTGTATATCTGGTAGAATTCGGCTGTGAATCCTGGTCCTGGGCTTTTTTTTGGTTGGTGTGCTATTAATTACTGCCTCAATTTCAGAACTTGTTATTGGTCTATTCAGGGATTCAACTTCTTCCTGCTTTAGTCTTGGGAGGGTGTATGTGTGCAGGAATTTATTTCTTCAAGATTTTCTGGTTTACTTGCATAGAGGTGTTTATAGTATTCTCTGATGGTAGTTTGTATTTCTGTGGGATTAGTGGTGATATCCCCTTTATCAATTTCTTGTGTCTATTTCATTCTTGTCTCTTTTCTTGTTTATTAGTCTGGCCAGCAGTCTATTTTGTTGATCTTTTCAAAAAACCAGCTCCTGGATTATTAATTTTTTTGAAGAGTTTTTTGTGTCTCTATCCCCTTCAGTTCTGCTGTGATCTTAGTTATTTCTTGTCTTCTGCTAATTTTGAATGTGCTTGCTCTTGCTTTTCTAGTTCTTTGAATTGTGATGTTAGGGAGTCAATTTTAGATCTTTCCCACTTTCTCCTGTGGGTATTTAGTGCTATAAATTTCCCTCTACACCCTGCTCTGTCTGTGTCCTAGAGATTGCAGTATGTTGTGTCTTTGTTCTTATTGGTTTCAAAGCCTTAATTTCGTTACTTATCCAGGAGTCATTCAGGAGCAAGTTGTTCAGTTTCCTTGTATTTGTGCAGTTTAGAGTAAGTTTCTTAATCCTGAGTTGTAATTTGTTTGCACTGTGGTCCGAGAGACTGTTTGTTATGATTTTCGTTCTTTTGCATCTGCTGAAGGGTGTTTTCCGTCCAATTATGTGGTCAATTTTAGAATAAGTGTGATATGGTGCTGAGAAGAATGTATATTCTGTCGATTTGGGGTGGAGAGATCTGTAGATGTCTATTAGGTCTGCTTGGTCCAGAGCTGAGTTCAAGTGTTGAATACTGTTTTTAACCTTCTGTCTTGTTGATCTGTCTAATATTCACAGTGAGTGTTAAAGTCTCCCACTATTATTGTGTGGGAGTCTAAGTCTCTTTGTAGGTCTCTAAGAACTTGCTTTATGAATCTGGGTGCTCTGGTATTGGGTGCATAAATATTTAGGATAGTTAGCTCTTCTTGTTGTGTTGACCCCTTTACCATTATGTAATGCCCTTCTTTATCTTTATTGATCTTTCTTGGTTTGAAGTCTGCTTTCTCAGAGATTAGGATTACAACCCCTGCTTTTTCTGTTTTCCATTTGCTTGGTAAATATTCCTCTACCCCTTTATTTTGAGCCTATGTGTGTCTTTGGACATGAGATGGGTCCCCTGAATATAGCACACTGCTGGTTCTTGACTCTTTATCCAATTCGCCAATCTGTGTCTTTTAATTGGGGCATTTAGCCCGTTTACATTTAAGGTGAATACTGTTATGTGTGAATTTGATCCTGTCATGATGGTGGCTGGTTATTTTGCCCATTAGTTGTTGCGACTTTTTCATAGTGTTGATGGTCTTTATAATTTGGTATGTTTTTTCAGTGGCTGGTACCATTTTTTTCTTTCCATATTTAGTGCTTTTTTCAGGAGCTCTTGTAAGACAGGCTTGGTGGTGACAAAAATCTCTCAACATTTGCTTGTTTGAGAAGGATTTTATTTCTCCTTCACTTATGAAGCTTAGTTTGGCTGGATATGAAATTCCAGGTTGAAAATTCTTTTAAGAATGTTGAATATTGGCCTCCACTCTCTCCTGGCTTGTAGGGTTTCTGCAGAGAGATCTGCTGTTAGTCTGATGGACTTCCCTTTGTTCATAACTCGACCTTTCTCTCTAGCTGCCCTTAACATTTTTTCCTTCATTTCAACCTTGGTGATTCTGATGATTATGTGTCTTGGGGTTGCTCTTCTCGAGGAGTATCTTTGTGATGTTCTCTGTATTTTCTGAATTTGAACGTTGGCCTGTCTTGCTAGGTTGAGGATGTTCTCCTGGATAATATCCTGAAGAGAGTTTTCCAACTTGGTTCCATTCTCCCTGTCACTTTCAGGTACACCAATCAAACGTAGATTTGTTCCTTTCCCATAGTCCCATATTTCTTAGAGGCCTTTTTTCATTTGTGTTTGTTCTTTTTTCTCTAATCTTGTCTTCATGCTTTATTTCATTAAGTTGATCTTCAATCTCTGATATCCTTTCTTCTGCATGATCGATTCGGCTATTGATATTTATGCTTCATGTAGTTCTCATGCTGTGTTTTTCAGCTCCATCAGGTCATTTATGTTCTTCTCTAAGGTGATTATTTTAGTTAGCAATTCCTCTAACATTTTTTCAAGGTTCTTAGCTTCCTTGCATTGGGTTAGAACATGCTCCTTTAGCTTGGATGTGTTTGTTATTCCCCACCTTCTGAAGCCTACTTTTGTCAATTTATCAGACTCATTCCCGGTCCAGTTTTGTTCCCTTGCTGGTGAAGAGTTGTGATCCTTTGGAGGAGAAGAGGCATTCTGGTTTTTGGAATTTGTAGCCTTTTTGTGCTGGTTTTCCTCATCTTCGTAGATGTATCTACCTTTGGTCTTTCATGCTGGTGGCTTTTGGGTGGGTTTCTGCGTGAATGTCCTTTTTTTGATGTTGATACTATTCCTTTCTGTTAGTTTTTCTTCTAAGAGTAAGGCCTCTCTGCTGCAGGTTTGCTACAGTTTGCTGGAGGTCTACTCCAGACTGTGTTTGCCTGGGTATCATGAGTGGAGGCTGCAGAACAGCCAAGATTGCACAGTTTCTCAGGGCTTCTCTTGGCTAGGGGTTGGAGTTTCCCAACCCCTTGAGCTTCCCAGGTGAGGCAACACCACACCCTGCTTCGGCTTGCCCTCC
>NW_022314515.1:0-14449 GCF_002776525.5 Piliocolobus tephrosceles
AGATTCTTTCTGGTTTTTATCTGGGGATATAAGGTTTTTCCACATGGGACTCAATGGCCTTCCAAATTTCCCTTGATAATTACTTCAAAAAGACTATTTCCAACCTGTTGAATCAAAAGAAAGCATTAGCTCTGTGAGATTAAGCCACACATCACAAAGCAATGTCACAGATAGCTTCTATATAGATTTTTCTGGGGGTATCCTGTTTTTCAACCTATGCCTCAATGGATTCCCAAATGTCCCTTAGCAGTTTCTCCAAGTGTTTCCAACCTGCTGAATCAAAAGAAAGATTTAACCCATAAGCCTCAATAACTCCCAAATATCCCAAAGAGAATCCCAAATTAGATTCCCCAAAAAGAGTGGTTTCAACCTGCTGAATCAAAATTAAGGTTTAACACTGTAAGATGAATCCACACTTCACAAAGTACTTTCACAGATAGCTTCTTTCTGCTTTTTATCTGAGAATATTCAGTTTTTCCCCACAGGCCTCATTGGGCTCCAAAATTTCCCTGTGAGTATTCTTAAAAAAGAATGTTTCCAACCTGCTGTATAAAGGAAAGTTTTAACTCTGTGAGATAAATTCACACATCAGAAAGCAGTTTCAGAAATAGCTTCTTTCAAGTTTTTATATGGGGATATTCGTATTTTCCCCATAGGCCTCAATGGGCTTCCACATGTGCACTCATAGATTTTCCAAAAATAGTGTTTCCAACCTGCTGAATCAAAAGAAAGGTTTAACTTTGTGAGATGAATCCACACATCACAAAAGAGTTCACATATATCTTCTTTCAAGTTTTCATGTGGGGATATTTTGTTTTCTCCTGTGGGCTTCAATGGGCTCTCAAATGTCCATTTGCAGATTCTACAAAAGAGGATCCAACCTCCTGAATCAAAAGAAAGTTTTAACTCTGTGAAATGAATCCACAAATCACAAAGAAGTTGCACAGACAGATTCTTTCTAGTTTTTATCTGAGGATGTTCAGTTTTTCCCAATAGCCCTCAACAAGCTCCCAACTATCATTTTGCAGATTTTTTAAAAAAGAGTGTTTCCAACCTGCTGAATCAAAATAAATGTTTAACTCTATGAGATGAATCCGCACATCACAAAGCAGTTTAACAGATAGCTTTTCTCTAGTTTTTATCTGGGGATATTCGGTTTTTCTCCTTTGGCCACAATGGACTCCAAAACATCCCTTCTCAGATTCTTCAAAAGAAGTATTTCCAACCTGGTGAATCAAAAGATAGGTTTAACTCTGTGAAATGAATTCACATATCTAAAATCAATTACACAGATATCTTCTTTGTAGTTTTTATCTGGGGATATTCAGATTTTCCCCTACAGATCTAAATGGGCTACAAAATGTCCCATTGAAGACACTACAATAAGAGTGTTTCCAACCTGCTGAATCAAGGGAAATGTTTACCTCTAAGAGTTGAATCTACACATCACAATACAGTTTCACAGATCGCTTTTTTATATAGTTTTTGTCTGAGGATGTTCGGTTTTTCCCCATATGCCTCAATGGGCCCATAAATGTCCCTTTGCAGATTCTCCAAACACCCTGTTTCCAATCTACTGAATCAAAAGAATGTTATAACTGGGTGGGTTGAATCAACACAATAAAAACCTGTTTTGGCCGGGTGCAGTGGCTCAAGCCTGTAATCCCAGCACTTTGGGAGGCCGAGATGGGCAGATCACGAGGTCAGGAGATCGAGACCATCCTGGCTAACACGGTGAAACCCAGTCTCTACTAAAAAATACAAAAAACTAGCCGGGTGAGGTGGCGGACGCCTGTAGTCCCAGCTACTCGGAGGCTGAGGCAGGAGAATGGCATAAACCCGGGAGGCGGAGCTTACAGTGAGCTGAGATCCGGCAACTGCATTCCAGCCCAGGCGACAGGGGGAAACCCCATCTCAAAAAAAAAAAAAAAAAACAGTTTTACAAATAACTTCTTTCTAGTTTTATCAGGCATATTTGGCTTTTTCCCTTAGGCCTCAATGGGCTTCAAAATGTCCTTTCAGAAATTCTACAAAAAGAGATGTTTTAACCTGCTGAATAAAAAAACAAGGTTTAACTGTTTTAGATGAATCCATACATCACAAAGCAGTTTCTCTGATAGCTTTTTTTCGTTTTTATCTGGAGATATTCAGTTTTTCCCCATAGACCTCAATGGGTTCCCAATTGTCCCTTCACAGAAACCTGCTGTATCAAAAGTAAGTTTTAATTCTGTGAGATGAATCCACTCATTACAAAGCAGTTTCATGGATAGCTTCTTCCTATATTTTGTCTGAGGATACTCAGTTTTTCCCAATGGACATTAATGGGCTCCCAAATGTCCCTTCGTAGATTCTCCAAAAGGAGTTTTTCCAACGTCCTCACTCAAATGAAACCTTTACTTCTGTGACTTGCATCCACTCATCACAAAGCAGTTTCATGAATAGCTTCTTTCTAGTTTTTATCTGGGGATATCCTGTTATTTTGTTTTGTTTTGTTTTCGTAGGCCTCAGTGGGCTCCCAAATGTTCATTTGTAGATTATCCAAAAAGAGTGCTTCCAACTTGCTGAATGAAAATAAAGGTTCAATTCTGTGAGATGAATCCACACATCATGAAGCAGTCCCAAAGATTACCTCTTTTTTTATCTGGGGATATTTGGTTTTTCCTTGTTGGCTCCAAGGGGCTCCCAAATGTCCCTTCACAGATTCTCCAAAAAGAGTGTTTCCAAGCAGTTGAATCAAAACAAAGATTTAACCCTGTGAGTTGAATCCACCCATCAAAAACCAGTTTCATGGATAGCTTCTTCCAAGTTTCATCTGTGGATATTATTATTATTATTATTATTATTTTGTATATCTCAATGGGCTCCCAAATATCCCTTCACAGATTCTACTAAAAGAGTGTTTCCAACCTACTGGATCAAAACTAAGCTTTAACTCTGTAAGATGAATTCACACATCAGAAAAAAGTTTCACAGAAAGTTTCTTTGTAGTTTTTATCTGGGGATATTCAGTTTTCCCATAGGGCTTACTAGCCTCTCAAATGTCTCTTTGAGGATTCTACAAAAGGAGTGTTTCCAGCCTGTTGAGTGAAAAGAAAGATTACCTCTCTGAGATAAAACCACACCTCACAAAATTTTCACAGATAGTTGCTCTCTAGTTTTTATCTGGAGATATTCACTTATTCCCCAAAGGCCTCAATGGGCTCCCAAATATGAATTCATAAATTCTCTACAAAGATTATTTCCAACCTGCTGAATTAAATTTTATAATGTCATATTCCCTTTTTATCCATAGGTTTCAATGGGCTCCAAAATGTCCCCTCACAGATTCTCCAAAAGGAGTGTTTCCAACTTGCTAAATAAATAAAAATCGTTACCTCTGTGAGGTGAACACACAACACAAAGCAGTTTCCCAGATAAATTTTTTTTCTAGTTTTAATCTGTGGATATATGGCTTTTCCCAATAGGCTTCAATTGGCTCCAAAATGTCCCTTTTCAGATTATCCAAAAAGAGTGTTTCCAATCTGCTGAATCAAAAGAAAGGTTAACAGTGTGACATGAGTCCACACATCATGACGCAGTTTCACAGATAGCTTTTCTCTAGTTTTTATCTGGGGAAATTCAGTTTTTACCCATAGGCCACAATAGGCTCCCAACCAAATGTCCCTTTTTATCTGGGGATATTTGAGTTTTCACATAAGCCTCCATGAACTCCCAAAGATCCTTTTCAGATTCTACAATAGAAGTGTTTCCCACCTGTTCAATCAAGAGATAGGATTAACTCTGTGAGATGAATCCACATATCACAAAGCAGTTACACAGATAGTTTGTTTGTAGTTTTTAACTTGGGATATTCGGTTTTTCCCCATTGGCCTCAATGGGGTCCCTAAAGTCCCTTCGAAGATTCTACAAAAATAGAGTTTCCAAGCTGCTGAATCAAGAGGAACGTTTACCTCTTTGAGATGAATCTGCATGCACAAAGCAGTTTCACAGGTACTTTCTTTCTGGTTTTTATTTGGTGATACTCGGTTTTTCCATAGAACCTGGAAACGTCCCTTCACAGATTATCCAGAAAGTGTTTCCAGCTGCAGAATCAAAAGAAAGGTTGAACTCTTTAAGACAAATATACTCATCACACAACTGATTCACAGATAGATTTTTTCTTTTCTAGCTTTTATCTGGGGATATTTGGTTTTTCCCAATAAGGATCAATTAGTTCCCAAATATCCCTTCACAGATCATAGAAGAACAGTGTTTCTGACCTGCTGAATCAAAATAAATGTTTTCCTCTGTGAGGGGAATTTACACATCATAAAACGGTTTCACAGATAGCTTCTTTCCACTTTTTTTCAAGGGATATTTGGTTTTTCCCCATAGTCCTCAATGGGCTCACAAATGTCCCTTCCAAGATTCTATTAAAAAAGTGTTTCCACCCTGATGAATCAAAATCATGGCTTAACTCTGTGAGATGAATCCACACATCCAAAACCGTTTCACAGATACCATTCTTCTAGTTTTTATCTGGGGATATTCTATTTTTCCCTACAGGCCTCAATGGGCCCCCAAATGTTCCATCCCAGGTTCTCCAAAAACAGAGTCTCCACCCTGCTAAAACAAAAGAAAGGTTTAACTCTGTGAGATAAGTCCACCCATCACAAAGCAGCTTCACAGATAGCTTCTTCCTAGTTTTTATTTCTGGATATTCGGTTTTTCACCAAAGGCCTCAAAGCACTCCCAAATATCCCTGCTCAGATTCTCCAAAAAGAGTGTTTCCAAACTATTGAATCAAAAGACAGGTTTAACTCTGTGAGATCAATTCACACATCAGAAAGCAGTTTCACAGACAGCTTCTTTCTAGTTTTTATTTGGGGATGTTCTGGTTTTCCCCCTTGGCTTCAATGGGCTCCCAATTGTCCATTAGCAGATTCTCCAAAAGGAGAGATTCCAAACAGCTGAAGCAAAATATTTTAACTTTGTGAGATAAATCCACACATCACAAAGCAGTTTCAAAGATAATTTTTTTCCAGTCTTTATCTAAGGATATTGGTTTTTTCCCTATAGGCCTCAATGATCTCACAAAATTTATTTTGCAGATTTTCCAATTAGAGTGTCTTTCTAGTTTTTATCTAAGAATTTTTCTATTTTTCACCATAGGCCTCCAAGGACTCCCAAATATTCCTTTGCAGAGTTTCTGAAATTTTTGTCCAAACTGCTGAATCAAACGGAAGCTTCTATTTTTTATCTGGGGATATTCAGTTTTTTTACATAAGCCTCAATGGGTTCCCAAATGTCTCCTCACAAATTCTGTAAAACAAGTGTTTCCAACCTGTTGAATCTAAAGAAAGGTTTAACTCCATGAGACTAATCCACACATCACAAAGCAGTTTCATGGAAAGCTTCTTTCTAGTTTTTATAATTGGATATTTTTTTCCCCTTTGGCCTCAATAAGCTGCCAAATGTCCCTTCGCAGATTCTCCAAAAAGAATGTTTCCAACCTGGTATATCAAAAGAAAAAATTAACTCCATGAGATGAATCCATGCACACCAGAAAGCATTTTTACCGATAGCTTCTTTCGAGGTTTTATCTGGGGATGGTTTTTTTTTCCTGTAAGCCCCAATGGGCTCCAAAATGTCCCTTCACAGATTCTCCCAAAAGAGTGTTTCCAACATGCTGTATAAAACTAAATCTTTAACATATTGAGATGAATCCACACACCACAAATAAGTTTCATTCATAGTTTCTTTAGAGCTTTAATCTGGGAATATTCAGCTTTTCCCCATAGGCCTCAATGGATACCAAAACCTCCATTTGCACCTTCTCCAAAAAGAAAGTTTACTGTTTCCAACCAAGTAAATCAAAAGGAAAGTTGAACTTGGTACGATAATTTCACCCATCACAAAGCAGTACCACAGGTAGTTTCTTTCTAGTTTTTCTGTGGAGATGTTCCTCTTTTCCCCATAGACCTCAAAGTGCTCCCAAATGTCCCTTCACAGTTTCTACAAAAAGAATGTTTCCTACCTGGTGAATCAAGATAAAGGTCTAACCTTGTGAGATGAATCCACACATCACAGAACAGTTTCACCAATAACTTTTTTCTAGTTTTTATTTGGGGATATTCGGTTTTTCCCTACAGGACTAAATGGACTCCCAAATGTCCCTTTGCAGATTCTTCAAAGAGAGTGTTTCCAACCTGCGGAATCAAAAGAAAAGTTTAACTTTGTGAGTCGAATCCACAGACAATGAAGCAGTTTCATGGACAGCTTCTTTCTATTTTTTATCTGAGGATATTCCGTTTTCCCTGTAGGCATCAAAGGCTCTAAAATGTGCCTTTGCAGTTTCTCCAAAAAGAGTGTTTCTAACCTGCTGAATTAAAATAATGGCTTGACTCGGTGAGATGAATCTACACATCTCTAAGTGGTTTTACAGATATCTTCTTTCTTCTTTTTATCTGGAAATACTCAACTTTTCGCCATAGGTCTCTATGGGTTCCCAAATGTCCATTTGCAGATTCTACAAAAGAGTGTTTCTAACCTGCTAAATCAAACATAATGTTTACTCCTGTAAAATGAGTACACACATCAAAAAGCAGTTTCACATGTGGCTTCTTTCTTGTTTTTATCGGGGCTTATGTGGTTTTTTTTTCCATAGGTCTCAATGGGCTCCAAAATATCCCTTAACAATTCTACAAAAAGAGTATTTCCAACCTGCTGAATCAAAAGAAAGTTTTAATTCTGTCAGATGATTCCGCACATCACAACGTAGTTTTACAGATAGATTACTTCTAGTTTTTATCCACAGATATGCAGTTTAACCCCATAGGCTACAATGGGATCCCAAAAGTCCCTTCACAGAATCTCCAGAAAGAGTGTTTCCAACCTGCTGAATCAAAAGAAAGGTTTAACTTTGTGAGATGAATCCTCACATCACAAAGCAGTTTCACAGAATGCTTCTTTCTAGCTTTTATCTGATGATATTTGGGTTTTCCCGATAGGCTTTAATGGGCTCACAATGTCTCTTCACAAATTCTCCAAAAAGTGTTTCCAAGCATCTGAATCAAAAGAAAGTTTTATTGTTTGATATGAATCCACATGTCACAAAGCAGTTCCACAGATAATTTCTTTCTACATTTTATATTTATTTTTACCCATAAGCCACAATGGGCTCCAAAATGCCCCTTTGCAGATTTTCCAAAAAGAGTTTTCAAAAAGCTAATTCAAAAGAAAGGCTTAACTTGGTGAGATGAATTCACAAATTCTAAAGTATTTTCACAGATAGCTTCTTTCTAGTTTTTTTCTGGTGCTATTTGGGTTCTTGACATTGGCCTCCATGGGCTACCAAGTGACCTTTCACATATTTTTCCAAAATGACTGTTTCAAACCTGCTGAATCAAAAGAAAGTTTCACTCTGTGAGATGAATTCACACGTCACAAAGGTGTTTCACAGACAGCTTCTTCCTAGTTTTTATCGAGGGATATTCAATTTTTCTCCATAGGCCTCAAAGGGCTCCAAAATGTCCTTTTGCAGATTCTCTAAAAAGAGTGTTTCCAACTTGCTGAATCAAAAAAGGTTTAACTTGGTGAGATGAATCCACACATCACAAAGCAGTTTCACAGATAGCTTCTTTAGAATTTTTATCTGAGGATATTCGACTTTTCTTCATAGACCTGAATGGGGTCCCAAATGTCCCTTTGCAGATTCTCCAGAAAGAGTGCTTGCAACCTAATGAATTAAAAGAAAGTTTTAAGTTTGGGAGATAAATCCACTCATCACAAAGCAGTTTCAGAGAATCCTTCTTTCTAGTATTCATCTGGGGTTATTTTGTTATTCCCCATAGGCCTTAATGGGCTCCTAAATGTCCCTTTGCAGAATCTCTGGAGAGAGTGTTTCCAACTTGCTGAATCAAAAAAAAAGTTTTACTCTATGTGATAAATCCACACATCAGAAAGCAGTTTCAGAGATAGCTTCTTTCTAGTGTTTATCTGGAGAAATATGTTTTTTTTTTCTATAGACCTCAATGAGCTCCCAAATGTCCCTTCACAGATTCTACAAAAAGACTTGTTCCAACTTGCTGCATCAAAAGAAAGTTTTAACTCTGTGAGCTCAGTCGACACATTACAACTCAGTTTCACAGATAGCTTCTTTCTAGCTTTTATCTATGGATATTCAGTTTTTCCCCATAGGCCTTCATGGGCTCTCAAATGTTCACAGATTCTCCAAAAAGAGTGTTTCCAACCTGCTGAATCAAAAGAAAGAATTAAATATGTGAGATTAATCCACACATAGCAAAGCAGTTTCACCGATAAATATTTTTTCTAGTTGTTTTCTGGGGAAATTCACTTGTTCCCCATAGTCCTCAATGGCCTCCCAAATGTCATAGATTCCCCAAAAGAGTGCTTCCAACCAGCTGAATCAAACGAAAAGCTTAACTTTCTGAGATGAGTCCACACATCATAAAGCAGTTTCACGGAAAACTCCTTTCTAGTTTTTATCAGGGTATATTCAGATTTCCCCCATAGGCATCAAATGGCTCAGAAATGTCCCTTTGATGCTTTTCCAAAAAGAGTGTTTCCATGTTCTGAATTAAAAGAAAGTTTTACCTCTGTGATATGAATCCATACATCTCAAAGCTCTCTCACAGATAGCTTCTTTATAGTTTTTTATCTAGAAATATTTGGATTTTCGCCATAGGTGTCTATGGGCTCCCAAATGTCCCTTCACAGATTCTACAAAAAGTGTGTTTCCAATCTGTTGAATAAAAGGAAAGGTTTAATTATGTGAGAAAAATCCACAAATCAAAAACCAGTTTCACAGATAACTTCTTTCTATGTTTTATCTGGGGACATTCAGTTTTTCCCCTTGGCCTAAAAGGGCTCCCTAATTTCCTTTGCAGATTCTCCAAAAAGAGTGCTTCCAATTTGCTAAATTAAAAGAAAGTTTTATCTCTGTGAGATAAGTCCACACATCACAAAACAGCTTCACAGGTAGCTTCTTTCAAGTGTTTATCTGGGTATAGATAGTTTTTCCCCATAGACCACAATGGGCTCCCACAGGTCCCTTCGCAAATTCTCCAAAATATTGTTTACAACCTGCTGAATCAAAAAGAAAGTTTTAACTCTGTTATATGAATTCATACATCAGAAAACAGTTTCGTAGACAGATTTTTTCCAGTTTTTATCAGGCGATAATCAGTTATAACACTTAGGCCTCAATGGACTCTTAAATATTCCTTCACAGATTTTTTAAAAGAGTGTTTCAACTTGTCTAATCAAAATAATGGTTTAACTCTGTGAAATGAATCTACACATCTTTAAGTAGTTTCACAGAGAGTTTCTTTCTATTTTTTTCTGGGGATATTTTGTTTTTCAACATAGACCTCAATGGACTTGCAAATATCCCTTCACAGATTCTAGAAAAAGAGTGTTTCAAATCTGCTGAATCAACAAAAGATTTAACTCTGTGAGTAGAATCCACATATCACAAAGCAGTTTCACAGATAGCTTCTTTCTAGTTATTATCTAGGAATATTCAGTTTTTCCCGATAGGCCTCAATGGGATTCCAAATGTCCCTTCACAGACTCTACAAAAAGAGTGTTTCCAACCTGGCAAATCAAAAAAAAAGGTTTAACTCTGTGAGATGAATCCACGCATCACAAAGCAGTTTTACAGATAGCTTCTTCGTAGTTTGTATTTGGGGATATTCAGTTTTTCCCCATAGACCTTGTCAGCTCCCAAATGTCCCGCCACAGAGTCTACAAAAACAGTGGTTCTAACATGCTGAATCACATGCTTTACTTCTGTGATATGAATCCACACATCACAAAGCAGTTTCACTGATAGCTTCTCTCTCGTTTTAATATGGGGATTTTTTTTTTTCCTGTAGGCACAAAGGGTTCCCAAATATCCATTCGCAGATCTTCCAAAAAGAGTATTTTCAACCTGCTGAATAAAAAAAAAAAAGGTTTAATTACATAAGTTGAATCCCCACATCAAAAAGCAGCTTCACAGATATCTTCTATCTACCTTTTATCTAGGAATATTCTGTTTTTCCCCATGAGCCTCAATAAACTCCCAAATGTCCCTTTGCAAATTCTCAAAAAAGAGTGTTTCCAATCAGCTGACTCAAAAGAAAGGTTTAACCCTGAGAGTTGAATCCACACATACAAACGTTGTTTCACAGATAGCTGCTTTCTAGTTTTATATGGGGTTATTTTGTTTTTCCCCATAGACCTCAATGGACTTCCAAATATGCCTTTGCAGATTCTCCAAAAAGACTGTTTCCAACTGCTGAATCAAAAGAAAGGTTTAACTTTATGAGATGAATCCACAAATCACAAAGCATTTTCACAGATAGATTCTTTGTAGTTTATATTTGGTGATATTCCTTTTTTCCCCATAGGCTCCAATGGGCTCTGAAATGTCCCTTTGCAGATTCTCCAAGAGGAGTGTTTAGAACCTGTTGATTGAACAGAAAGTTTTAACTCTGTGAGATGAATCCACGCATCACAAATCAGTTTCACAGATAGCTTCTTTCTAGTTTTAATCTTGGGATATTCTGTTTTTGCTCATAGCCCTCAAAGGGTTTCCAAATGTTCATTCACAGATTCTCTAAAAAAGGTGTTTCCAACCTGCTGAATAAAACAATTTTTAACTCTTTGAGTTGAATGCACACACCAAAAGGCAATTTCACAGATAGTTTCTTTTGACTTTTTGTCTGGGGATATTCTGTATTTCCCCACAGCCTCAGTAAGCTCCCAAATGTCCCTTCACATATTCTACAAAAAATGTGTTTCCAACCTGCTAAATATAAAGAAAGTTTTAACCCTGTGAGAGGAATCTACACATCAGAAAGCAGTTTAGCAGATAGTTTCTTCCTAGTTTTTATCTGGGGACACTCTGTTTTCTCCAATAGGCCTCAATGAGCTCTCAAACGTCCATTCACAGATTCTTCAAAAAGACAGTTTCAAACCTGCCAAACCAAAGGAAAGTTTAACTTTTTGAGATGAATCCACACATCAAAAGGAGTTCCAGAGAAAGCTTCTTTCTAATTTTTATTTGGGAATATTCTGTGTTTCCCAATTGGCAGTAATACCATCATATGTCCCTTCAGAGAATCTCCAAAGAGAGTGATTCTTACCTGCTGAATCAAAAGAAAGGGTTATCACTGTGAGATGAGTCCAACAGCAAAATGAATGTTTTCAACTTGCTGAATTAGAAGAAATATTTAACTCTGTGAGTTGAATACACCCATCACAAAATAGTTTCATAGAAAGCTTCTTTCTAGTTTTTATCAGGGATTGTTTGGTTTTTCCCTATATGCCTCCATGGCTTCCAAATGTCTCTTCTCAGATTCCCCAAAAAGAGTGTTTCCAAAATGCTGAATCAAAACAAATACTTAACTCTGTGAGATGAATCCTCACAACACAAAGAAGTTTCGCAGATTGCTTCTTTCTGGTTTTATCTGAGAATATTTGCTTTTTTGCCATAGTCTACAATGCCCTCCAAAATTTCGCTTCCCAGATTCTAGAAAAAGAGTGTCTCAAAACTGTGGAATCAAAAGAAAAATTTAACTATGTGAGAAGAATCCACACATCACAAAACAGTTTCACAGACAGCTTCTTTCTAGTTTTTATTTAGGGAGATTCCAATTTTCTCCATTGGGTTCAATGGGCTCCCAAATATCCCCATGCAGATTATGCAAAAGAGTGTTTTCAACCAAAAATTTAACTCTGTGATATGAAAGCACAAAACACTATCCAGCTTTACACAGTTGTTCTTTGTAGTTTTTATCTGGGGATATTATATTTTTCCCCATAGGCCTCGAAGGACTCCCAAATATCCCTGTGCAGATTCTCCAAAAGGTGTGTTTCCAACTTGCTGAATCAAAATAAAATTTAACTATGTTAGATGAATCTACACAACACAAAGCAGCTTAACGAGTAGCTTCTTACTAGTTTTTATCTGAGAATATTCTTTTTTCCCCCATAGGGCTCTACTGACACACAATAGTCCCATTGCAGATTCTCCAAAAAGAATTTTTCCAACCTGCTTAATAAAAAGAGAGGTTTAACCCTTTGAGTTGAATCCATACATCAAAAAGCAGTACATACATAGCTTCTTTCTAGATTTTATGTGGGGATATTCTTTTTTTTTTTTTTTTGGCCTCAAGGGGCTCCCAGATATCCCTTCACAGATTCTCCTAAAAGAGTTTTTTCAACCTGCTGAATCAAAAGAAAGGTTTAACTCTGAGGTGAATCCACACATTGCAAAGCAATTTCAGAGATAACTTCTTTCCATTTTTTATCTGGGGAAATTTAGTTTTCCCCCTTAGGCCTTTTCGAGTGTCTAAATGTCCCTTTGCAGATTCTCCAAAAAGACTGCTTCTAAACTGCTGAATCAAAATAATGTAACTCTGTGCGTTGAGACAACACACCAAAAAGTAGTTCACAGATAGCTTCTTTCTAGTTTTTATTTGGGTATATTCGGTTTTTCCCCATTGGACTCAAAGGGCTTCAAAATGTCTGCTCACAGATTATACAAAAAGAGTGTTTCCAACTTGCTGATTAAAAAGAGAGGCTCAATTATGAGAGATGAATCCACACATCACAAAACAGTTTCACATGTAGCTTCTTTCTAGCTTTTATCTCGAGATATTAGGCTTTTCTGCATAAGCCTCAATGGACTCCCAACTATCTCTTCACAGATTTTCCAAGAAAAGTATTTCCACCTGTGGAATCTAAGCAAATGTTTCACTCTGTGAGATGCAACTACACATCAAAGGGTACTTTTACAGATAGCATCTTTCTAGTTTTTGTCTGGGAATGTTCCCAATTCACTTATAGGCACCAAATGGCTTCCAAATGTCCCTTTGCATATTCTTCAACATACTGTTTCCAACTTGCTGAATCCAAGAGAGCCTTTAACCCTGTGAGATGAATCCACACATCACCAAGAAGATTCACAGATAGATTATTTCTAGTTTCTAACTAAGATATTCCATTTTCTCACTTAAGTGTCAATGAGATCCAAAATGTCCCCTCGTATATTCTTCAAAAATAGGGTTTCCAACCTGATTAACCAAAAGAAAGCTTTAACTATGTGAGCTGAATCCACACATCACAAAACACTTTCAAAGATATCTTCTTTCTAGTTTTTATCTGGGGATATTGAGTTTTCCCCCATAGCCCTGAATGGACTCCAAAATGTCCTTTCATAGATCCTCTAATTAGAGTGTCTCCATCACAGATCCTCCAATTAGAGAGTTTCCATTACACTGAATCAACAGAAAGGTTTAACTCTCTGAGATCAATTGACACACCATAAAGAAATTTCACAGAAAGTTTCTTTCTAGTTTCCATCTGAGGATATTAGGTTTTCCAACATAGGTTTCTTTGAGTGCCAAAATTTCCCTTTGAAGATTCTCCAAAAAGAGTGTTTCCAACTTCCTGAATAAAAATAAATGTCTGACTCCCTAAGGTGATTTGCACATCACAAAGCAGTTTCACAGAGAGTTTTTTTCTAGGTTTCATCTGGGATATTCAGTTTTTCCCCTAAACCTCTATGGGCTCCCAAATGTCACTTCACAGCTTCTACAAATAGAGTGTTTCTATCTTTCTCAATCAAAGGAAAGGTTTAACTATGTGAGATGAATCAACATATCACAAAGCAGTTTCACAATAGCTTGTTTCTAGTTTTATCTCGGGATATTCGGCTTTTCCTTATAGGCCTCAATGGGCTCCGAATATCCTTTCACAGGTTCAACAATAAAAGTGTTTCCCATCAGCTGGATCTAAAAGAAAGGTTTAACTCTGTGAGATGACTCCACAGATCACAAAACAGTTTGATAGATAGCTTCATTCCACTTTTTATCTGGCGATATTCATTTGTTTCCCATAAGCCTCAATGGGTTCCAAAATGTCCCTTAGAAGATTCTACAAAAATATTGTTTCCAACCTGCTCATCAAAAGAAAGCTTTACCACTCTGAGATGAATCCACCCATTACAAGGCAGTTTCACCAAGTCCTTCATTATACTTTTTATCTAAGGATATTCAATTTTTCCCTCTAGGCCTACATGGGCTCCCAAATATCTCTTTGCAGATTCTCTAAAAACAGTATTTCCAACCTGCCAAATCAAAATAAAGTTTAAACTCTGTGAGATGATTCCACACATCACAAAGCAGTTTCACAGATAACTTCTTTCTTGTTTTTTGGGGGGATATTCAGCTTTATCCTATAGGCCTCAATGGGTTTCCAAACGTGCATTTGAAAATACTCCAAAAAATATTTTTAACCTGCTTAATCAAAAAGAAGTATCAACTCTGTAAGATGAATCCAATATCACACAGCGGTTTCACAGGTAGCTTCATTCTAGTTTCTTTCTGGGAATATTTGATATTTCCCCATTGGCCTCAATGGGCTCCCAAATGTGCCTTCATAGATTCTCCAGTAAGAG
>NW_022314516.1:0-4192 GCF_002776525.5 Piliocolobus tephrosceles
TTGAAATGTGATCCCTGATGTTGGAGGTGGGGCCTGCAGGGAGGTGTTTTGGTGATGTGGGCAGATCCCTCTCACAATGGCTTGGTGCCGTCCCAATGGCAATGACTGAGTTCTTGCTCTGAGTTTATGGGAGATCTGGTTGTTTAAAGGGCCTGGCATGTCCTCCTCCCTTTCTTGCTCTTTGTCTCACCATGTGACATACCTGCTTCCCTTTCACTTTCTGCCATGATTGGAAGCTTCCTGAGGCCTCCCTAGGAGCAGATGCTGGTGCCTTGCTTGTACAGCCTGCAGAACTCTGAGCCAATTAAACCTCTCTTCTATAAAGAACCCAGCCTCAGGAATTCCTTTATAGCAACGCAGATGGACTGACACATATCTTTAGTGTCGTTTCTTAGTTGTTCTGTTCTTTGATCTGCTTCCTGGAAAAAGCATATGATGGTTGGAGCTATTCTTGTCACCTTGAACCTTGAGGATTAGGCTTCTACCCTGTGGATAGCAGAATGTCTTCTGGAAGGAAATGAAAGTCCTTAATGCCACCCTAGACTGACAACCTCCAGTTTTGTTTTTACTTTTTTTGTTTTTTGAGACACAGTCTTGCTGTGTTGCCCAGGGTGGAGTGCAATGGCGTGATCTCAGCTC
Source organism: Piliocolobus tephrosceles (assembly GCF_002776525.5). Taxonomy (NCBI): domain Eukaryota; kingdom Metazoa; phylum Chordata; class Mammalia; order Primates; family Cercopithecidae; genus Piliocolobus; species Piliocolobus tephrosceles. The sequence continues at coordinate 640 of NW_022314516.1, forward strand.
ACTACAAACTCCGCCTCCCAGGTTCAAGTGATTCTCATGCCTCAGCCTCCCGAGTAGTTGGGATTACAGGTGTGTGCCACCATGTTCAGCTAATGTTTTTATTTTTAGTAGAGTCCGGGTTTCACCATGTTGACCAGGCTGGTCTCCAACTCATGACCTCAAGTGATCCACTCGCCTCAGCCTCCCAAAGTGCTGGGTTTACAGACGTGAGCCACTGCGCCCAGCCCGGTCTTGGTTTTTATGAGATAAACTTCTGTCTTGGCTGAAGTTTCATCACTAATAGGTTTTACAACCGTAACTGGATAAAAAGTAGGAAATTCATTAATGCTTATATCTACATATGCCCACACCAAAAATGATAGTGATCTGTTGTTATCAATATGTAAATATGAACACAAAATATTGTTTTGTGTAAACAAATCTTTTTTTTTTTTTTTGAGAAAGAGTCTCATTCTGTTGCCCAGGCTGGAGGCAATGGTGCCATCTTGGCTCACTGCAACCTCCGCCTCCTGGGTTCAAACAGTTCTCCTGCCTCAGCCTCCTGAGTAGCTGAGATTACAGGCACATGCCAACACACTCAGCTAATTTTTGTATTTTTAGTTCAGATGGGGTTTCGCCATGTTGGCCAAGCTGGTCTCAAACTTCTGACCTTCAGTGATCCACTTGTCTCGAACTCCCAAAGTGCTGGAATTACAGGCATGAGCCACTGCGCCTGGCCCAATAAAGCTTTATTCTATTTTAATAAAGCAAAAATGCGTAAGTGTGTAAGTGCGATAATATGCGTGTATATTGTCTTATAGGAGCACTACATAGGAAAATGTGAATGCTGCTTATCTTTGGTGTTTGGATCACTTGTGATTTAAAAGCTTGTTTTCTTCTATTTTTAAACACCTTTGAAATGAATTGTGACTTTGATTATCAGAAAAAAATACTATAATAATTGAGATGGGAAAAAATCCCCACCTCCTGTTGAAACTGACTGGAGCTGGGGAAATGAGAGATTCCTCTGCAGGTGTCACCTCCCTGCCAGAAAAGTGGCCTTGCAGGACCATCCCCAAGCCAGATGTACCTCTTTCCCCTGGTCCCTGTACGTGGCGTGAGGTCACAAGTCAGTGAGCGTCCCTCACAGAATCTGACCTGCCAAGGTTGGGGGAAGTGGGGATCTAGTGACATTCAGAACCCAGGGGAGCTGAACAGGTGTGACTGTTTGTTTGCAGGGTGACTTCTCCCCTCAAAGAGCAAGAAATAACTCTCGTGCAATTTCTAAACATTTACAAGAGAGGATTTTTAACTTTTCACTCCTTTATTCCAACTAGCACATTTGGAAGCATGAAGTGCACAAAGAAGACCTGCTATTTACAATCCCTTTCCCCAAGCCAGTGTTAGATTCAAAAGCAGCAGATAAAGCTCACGGCTTTAATGAAAGGGCCAGTCATTTCATTGGAAACAATTAATACTGCTCCCCGTTCTGGGGATAATTTAAAGAAAATAATTTCGAAGGAGATACGGCTTGACATGAAGCAAAGAAACAATTTCAGATCACAAATGTAATCATTTGTTCTTGCTTTAAAACCAAACATTTCAGAACAATCTGGCATCACATTCTCTTCTGAGTCTGTGAAACTCTGAATTCTGGTTTAGTCTGAATTCCCAAGGCAGGACTGAGGATAGAAAAGATTTGATGGCAGAACCCTGGTACTGTGGTTATCACATGGTTAAAGACGTAGGCTTGGTTAACCCACTGCACCGGCTTATGTATGAGGCTCACCTGAGAAGGTGATATTGACAAGCCCCCTCCTATGGGTCTGAGGGCTCTTCACCAGGAGTGGAGCAAGGAGGATGGCCCCAGTGTCCCGTCTCTGAACACGTTTCGGGGGAGTGCTGTAGAGCCTGGACAGATCACCACTGGCTCCATGGGGAGATTCAGCAGCACTCATTGCCTGTGTCTGTTCTGTGCCAGGCTGTGCTCAGGGCTGGGATTTGGGATTTGCCAGGGCACAAGGCGATGTGCCTCTGTCCTCATGGAGCCTCAGTGCTGGTGGAGACGGACGGTGCAGATGTCAGCCGCAAATGACAAGGCACTTGCAGGTAGGGGTCAGCGCCAAGAAGGAAATGAAGGGTGCGTGTCGCTGACTGTGACTCTGGTGGGGGCTACTTAAATAGGGCCATGGGGGAAGGCCTCTCTGAGGAGGTGACTTTTGAGCTGAGGCTTCACCAATCAGAAGGAAAAGGCTGTAAAGGGTCTGGGATAAATGCAACCTGAGGACTTTTAAAATAATGGAAGCTGTTCCAGCCCTTTCAGTATTTGTCCAGCACGTTTTCCGGTTGTCACTCCCAGGTGGGCTTGGGAAGAGGCATCTGTGCCCAGCTGGTGGCCTGTTCTTTGCACTTGCAGGGGAGGGGTCCCCTTCTTCCACAGCCGTCTCCCTGGGGCCTGCCCCCAGGTGGGGTCAGGTTTTCACCAGAAAGCCCTCCATGCAAAAACAACAACTACATGATTGAACATGAATGAGTTGCCAATATTTGCATTTTAATTCTAAAAATCTGTATTTTCGACTTCGTTGGAAAGCTATCTGGCCAGGCCGGGCTGGGATCTGGTGGATTTCGGTTTCTGGTTAGGGAGGGTATTTGGGGTTTGCCCCTCCAGCATCTGTCCCAGTGTGGAGTGGGGGTGGCCCAGGCTCAGTGTGGAGAACTGCAGTGGTGGAGGTCCTTGGCTGTCTCCAGACGGCCGGAGGGACCCTGCCACCTCCTGCTTGGGGTGGGCTGGGTTCTTTGCTGCTCCCCCTCCCAGCCCACAGCCACTTGAACTCCACTGACCACCCCCATGTGAGGCTGGGAAGGGAAACCTGCCTTTGTACGTGAAATCAGGTGAAATCAGGTGAAATCAGGCTATGAATGTGTCAGAAACTAAAAGGCCCTGTCACAGGCACGGCCAGGAAGACCGTCACCATGGTGGCGTGCAAATGACAGAAACACGTGGGACAGCGTCTGCCAAGAGACAAGTCAGGTGAGGGCAGGTGGTTGTGGAGGGAGGAGGGGTCCTCCCCGCAGCAGCAGCGCCATCCCGCAGAGAAACAGCCTCTGGGGAGGGACACGTTCCAAGGAGGCCCCGTGCTGTGCGGAGTGGGTGGTTTGAGGCCTGAATGCTGGGCACATGGAGAGGTCAGTGTCCCCGTGGGAGCAGGGGTGCTCCCAGCCAGGTGATTGGGGTCCTTGGATGCTCAGCCCCTGTGTGTGTGCGAGGGGGTGGCCGTCTGCTCTGTCCCTTCTGAAGGCAGCCGTAAGGGAGGGAGGCCAAAGAGCTCAGCGTCAGACGAGACTGGGTGCAGGTCCCACTTCCTGCCAGGCCAGTGCCTCTGAGCCTCAGTTTCCTCATCTGTATAGTGGGGCTAATCCCAGCCATCTATACTGCCTGCCTGCCATGTGCCAGGCCCTTCTTACACATCTTTGATTCCTTGAGGGCAGGGACTTTATTATCCTCCTTTAGAGTTGAGAAAGAAGAGGCACAGAAAGGTTAAACCACTTACCTGGGGTCACACAGCTGCTATTG
>NW_022314517.1:0-1947 GCF_002776525.5 Piliocolobus tephrosceles
TCAAAAACAAAACCTTTCCCAAAACAAATTATTTTACTCTTTTGCTGAAATAGGTGTAGCTATTTTTTGAATCAGGTGCAGCTTGCATACTTGCATGTGATATATTTCCATTGTGATAGAAGAAAGTATATATTAACACATTCAAGCTTTAATGCTTACTTTTTTCTAAAATTTGTATGAATCAATCAAAGAAAACATGATGAGGTTCTCGGAGACCTTATGCCGCGGTCATATATATGTAAAGTGGCCAGCACACTGTCTGATGCTCATGAGATACGTGTTTCAATCTCCTATTCTCATCAATCCTTAACTCTAGGATTTACGTTCTAGGTATTCTAGGAGGAAAGGAAATGTAACAACATTATCGTTTTTTTTTTTTTTTTTTTTTTTTGCCTCATAGACAGAACACCCTATTCTTAATTCCTGAACAATCTCATTTATACCTAAGGTTTTAGCTTCCATCTCTAGCCTGGTAACAATCAACTTTCTAATTTCAGCCTTTATCTCTTTTATTCACTTATCTTTTAAAGATTTATTATATGGATATTTGGGGCTTTGGGGCAATGCTGGGCAGATAATAGAGTGGTCCACAAAGCAAATGCAGCCCTTATTTTCATGGACATTATATCCATTTAGGGTAATGAGAAAATAAGTAGAATGAGGATTTCAGCTGTGAACATGGTATGGTGATGTGTATCAGACATTTCAGTGGAAATGACAAGCAGAATGTTTGCTCTAACTGTGCTTAATTCCACTTGTTATTAAGTGTATTGCCACCACAACTGCAACATGGCCAGACTCAAGCATATTACTGCTTGACCTAGTTCCCTCCCAATCTAATTTTCTCTTCTCACAATCTTTGAGAATAGCATCTCTCTTCATTCAGTCAACTGCAAAACCTGGATGTCATTCTAGGCCCGCTATTTACTCTGCTCCTCACATCTAGCCAGTTACTCAGTCTGTTAATTCTAACTTCTTTTGCCATTACATTTAACGGCAAAAACTGCAATTCCTTTTACACCTACCTAATATATCCATCTATAACCTGGAGTACTGTAAGAGACTACAGTGACCTGTCTGGATTCTTTCGGGATTCTTCACTGGGCTCTTCAAAGGGTCTTGCTTCAATGCATGTTTAGACAGATCACTTGCCTGTATGAAATGTGAATAATCCCTACTTTGGACATCAGATACAAACTCCAGAGAATGGGATGTAATCCTTTCCATCATCTGACCTCTGGTTCTATCTCTAAACACATTTTTCAAATGGCTGTATCTAGAAATTTGTACTTCAGCTAACTAAAGTCATTTTAATTCCCTAAACTTCAGAATGCTACATAAATTTACTTGGACTGTGGACTGTTTTCTTTGCCTTGACTATCTCTACAATCTTTACTTGACTCACCTCAAATATCATTCTCTCATTGATTTCTTTCCTACCTCCTAATAATCATAAGTCAGATGTGAATTCACTCTACAGCACACTTGCTTCAATTTGCTTTTATTTATTATTATTATTATTATTATTATTATTATTATTATTATTATTATTTTGGTCTCAAGGAATAGTGACTAATGGGTTTTGTTATTTGAACTGCATAATGCTAAATAAGGAAGAGGCAGCTCTTATGCCTATTCCAGAACATGACTCATAGTGAGCCTGGCCTCAAAGAGATGAACAGTGCAGCTACTTCTGGCTTTCAAACCAACTATAGCAACTGGACAACCAGATCCCATGAAATACCATTTTTCGTGGTCTGCATGACCCAACTATATCCTGCATGCTCTTTTTTCTTTTCACAACTTAATTCACTTGCAACTTTTGTGCATCGCTGCACAACACTTTCCCCACATTGCTTTAATTTGCACCTGGCTCATCAGGGCATTCTGCTTTCACTGCTTTCTCCTAGTCTGTTTGCTATAACTCCAACAACACACTGCCATCAT
>NW_022314519.1:0-5135 GCF_002776525.5 Piliocolobus tephrosceles
AGATAAATATATAACATTTATACATCAAGGTAGCAGGATGCAATAATACTGCCTAACCTATTTCCCCCAGCCATTCTGCATTACTAACTCATTTCATTCTCACGGTGCCGCCAAGGGATTTCATTCTTCCCTGTGCACGCTCTGCGCTAGTCATGCCAGACGTTTCCCTGACATCTCAGAAGTCTGTCTCAGCTAGCTCCAGGCCTTCGCACAGCTCTACTTCTGCCTGGAGGGTCCACTCCTACTATCTCTTTCTAACCTCTTCTTGTTCATTTTGTAAGACCCAGCTCAGGTGTTACCTTCACTCTAAAACTTTCCCTGACCTATGCAGCAGAATTTCATCTTCATTTGTTTGTTGAGCATATTGATGTACTGGACATTGTGCCAGGGGCAAAACCATGGCACTGAATGAGAGACAAAGGGCTCCACTCTCATGGCTCTCACTTGGATCTCCATGCCCCATAACATGCACTGAACATGTCAGCATTTCCACTTTGCTTACTTCTAGCTCACCTACTGCATGGTTCTTGCAGAAGGGAGACATCATACTTGAGTCTCCATGTATAGTAAATGTTGGTTGAATGAATAAATAAATGAAGGAGGAAACTGAGACTCAATAAATTAAATGATTTGTATAAGATCACACCTTTAGTACATGATTGAGCCAAACCTGGAGCTCAGGGTTCCCATCCCTTAATCTCCTACCAGTCCCAAGTTTCTCTGTATGTCAGAAATACCTTCACTTCATACTTGCCTTTCAAGGCAAGTATTGGCCAGGCTATGAGTGAAGGCCAATGACTAAAGGGAAAGAGCACTAATGTTTCTGGTGGCATCATTTTCCAGCATCAGATGAATCTTGGAAATGTATGTGTGAGTGTCTGTTGTTACATAATATTTAAAGTTGACCATGACATGGAGTCAGTATTCATTGCAGTTTTAGCCTCTGCATTATAAGGCTAGCTAATATTCATTTCCTTTTTTATATCAGTATCATCTATTACTACTAATAATAACCAGCTTTGAGATCCAACCTGCTATTAAGCATGTAATATTATTTCTAATTCCAACAAAATCCTTGGAAGTTAAGAATTAGCCTTATTTTTATCAATAAGCAAACGAGAATCCTGAGAAGCAAAATGACTTGTTCAAGGACACATACTGGCAGATATTAGATTTGGGACCTGACTCAGACTTGCTTAGCATTGTGTGTTTTCCATTCTGTGGCACTCTGGTGTGTGCACAATGCTTTCCAGGGAGCATAGAGCCTTGAACTCAACAGAAGATTTTCTCAAAGTATGTACTAAATACATTGGTGGTCTACAAGGAAGGTGGGGGATTCTGTCCTCCAACACAATTATGGTTTTCTAAACTAAGGGCAAGAAGAAGCCACTGTGATTGTGGCACTTGGCCTATTAAGTGGAAAATGTCCTCGCAGTCATGGAGATTTGTGGTAAAGCCACATGCAGCCAACCTCTCACAGAGCCTCATCCTACAGCTTTGATAATCTATTGGAATTCTCTCAGATTCAAGTATTCATGACTTTCTGCCATGTGTTCAACTCAGACCTCTTTTTTTGTTGTTGTTTAACTTCAAAGGGAAGAGTTGGGCTTCTAGCTACCTAGATAAGTTCTGGCCCTAGGGAGTTTGCTCCCATTGAAGTGCTACTGATTGCAGGTCTTTGATACCAAGAAAGCAAGAACTTAGGCTTTCTTAGTTTCCCTTTCAAAACTAAAGATTAGCAGGGTCTCTGGGCCATATTTATGAAAGATATCTATCAATGAACAGATCATCACATTACTCCCCTGAAACCACAGAAGGTATTTCTGTGTCTGTATCCCAGGAACTGGGATGGGCAACAGGTATGCTCAGATCCACTCTGAGTGGATATGGACTCAGTGGACAGAAGGGATGGGAGTAGGGGAAGGTTGACGCTGGAGGGACCCCTTTTTTCCAAAGGCCGTGGGATTTCATGTCAATGTTTGGGTTCCTCCAGGAAATAGAGTCTGAGAGAATTCCACACGACTGGTTTGGAGGGGCATACTCTCAGGAACAAGGGCTTCTGTGAAGGAATAAGGCAAATAGGGTGGGGCAAAGAGAGAAGTTAAACTGCAATGCAGTTAGGCCTCAACTTTCCCATGCGAGGCTCTGGAGTTGAAGTAGATTTTCAAAGATATTCCTAATCCAAGGGAAGGGCTGGGCCTTTGGACCCTAGCGTCAGCCAGTCACGGGAGTAGGATGAGTAGTATTGGTGAGAACGCTTCCTTAACTGAGGGAATAAGTGCCACAGACCTAAAGGAACATCTGAGCATTGCACAAACCATTCAGTACAGAGAGTCTTCATGGTTTCTCTGCAATGTAGAGAAGTACATTGTGGTATCACAGAATCAAGCTCCTATAATCTCCAGCTTTTCTCTGATTACCATGATAAAGTGCTGGATACAAGTGGATGCTTAATAAATGTAGAATTGAATTGAATTCCATTGTATTTATAGGTCATTCAGATAATCTGGCTCATTTTCTTATATTACAGATAAGGGGTCTCAGGGGGCCCAAGTGTCTTATTCAAAAATATACAGCTTGTTAGAGACAGAGCTAAGGACTAGAACCAGGCCCCAGTCCTGGTGTTTTCTCTACCAAACTATGCTATCTGCTGCTGGTCATTTTGATCTCATTCATAAAAGACTGTAAGTTAACAATGAGCTGATTTTTATGTTTTAATAAATATGCTCCACCAACAGGTCTGGTAGTGACTGTGATGGAAGGCTTGTTTGCCTCTGTGGACAAGGCTGGAATTTAATGGCTTTGGAGGGCTCACCCAATATTACCTGGAAGATGTCATTTTTCACCATGAAAGTGAAAAATGAGTCATCTCATTTTCTATCGAGTCATCTAGATTTTTGAATTTTGGACACAGCATCAAATTTCCAAAGCAAAAGAACAGGTCTAACAGGTAGTCACATACCTCCTTCTCTACAACCCCCATGCTACAGTGTTTGAAATGAGATGTGCATCATCCCTGACCCACAATTCATCCACACTACATGCTCACACATTCACCAATGGTCCCCAGGCCCTCTCCGCAGCATCAGCACCTGCATCTTCCCAGGCAATGACTGATGAAAAATGTGAGGTCAGGAGGGGCATTTTACACACTGAGGGGCCGTTGTAACACACAACACAGCCAACCAGCTGCAGCCCAGCATTTAGGAAGTAGCCCCTTGATCTGTTCAGCCTGTCCTTGTTGTGGGAAAGCCTGAGGCCCCACTACCATGTGAATCTAGGTACTAATTTAGGGCCTGAGAAACCATGCCCCCTGTCATGGAGGAGATTATAAAGTCACCCAGGACACTGAACTTTTGTCCTGCACACCGGGGTTCCCAGGAGGCAGTTCAGTGGAATGGGTGAGCTGGAGCTTTGCAAGTTAATTTTGAATAGACCATTCACTGTCTCTCTCTTAGCCTCATTTTCCTCAACTAGAAAGTCAGGATAAATAACACCTCCAAGAAAAGGCAGTTAGAGTTTGGGCTCTTAAGTTTTACTGTCTCTGTTTTCAAAAACCACCTGTAAAATGATGAAGAAAATCATCATCACCATCATCGTCTGAAATCCTACCATACCACCTTGAGATAATGGCCACTAACATTCCAGAGACTGAGCCCTCAAGCATCTTTTTGTGAACATGTATATCATTGTTCTTGGGTAGATCAAATGATAAAGCATCTTATTAGCTGCTTGGCATGGACTTAGTAGATAGAAGCATTCAATGAAAGCAGACTGACTACATCCTTCTTTTCACTATCACCGGGTTGAGAAACAGGCACATGATAGAAGCTTAGAATCTGAAGCAAGAATACACGGATTTGGCCCTAGATCTTACCCCCTACAAGACGGCAAGTCTTGGTTGAAGCAAGTCTTGCAACTCCTTTTAGTGTGCTTCCTCATCTATATAATGAGACAATAACCCTTGCTTTGCAACAATGGCTATGGTATCAGGCTGGCTTGAGTTTGACTCTTGGCTCTGAAAAATGCTGTTGATAGCCTGCGCTGAGGAATTCATGTAAATGAAGTACACACAGTACTTAGTAAGTACAGAGGTTGGCCCACAGCAGATCCCCAGTTAGTACAAATATTTAGCAGAAGTAGCAGCAGCAGCAGTGATAGTATCTGCAGCTCATTGCATTATTGTGAGGACACGATTAAATAACACGGATTAATTTTGGAAAGTGTTCTGCAAGTATTTGTCATTTTTACACCTATAAACAAATGTTATATGTGCATGGCTATTTATTAGAAAGCCTATGAATTACTATAGATATTTCTGACCCAGGAAAAGTGTAAATCATGCTAGACAGATTTTAGAGTCAATGTTAGGGGAGCAGCCTCAACATTTCAGTTAAAGGCTCCCCTCGTTTTTCATTCATTCTTTCCACACAGGATTATCTAACAGGTACTGTTTGAAAAGCGTTTTGTTAATTACTTCAAATGCTATAGGTAGGACTAAAACTTTCTTCAAAGTCCTGCTCTGGGCAGTGGATGAATGAATCTCACTTAATCCCCTTGGCCATTTGAAGAGGGTGTTGATCTGGATCCCATTTTTACAGGTGAAGAAAACAAATTCATGGAGATGAATTTGCCAAAGGTCTCAGGGCTGGAAAGGAGAGGACCTCAAGTCAAGCTCTTGAGCCCATGTCTTCTGCACCATATTGTAAGAAGTTCCTCATGGAGCATCTCTGCCTGAGTGTGTTACATGCCAGCCACTCGGCCCACAGCACCTACAGAGTTCACAACTGAAACTCGGTCTAACCACTTCGTAAGCCACTGTGATTTTCAAAGACAGGTATTTTCTTTTCTCTAAATGAAAAATAGAAGGCATTACAAGGCACCCAAGATATCTATAAATTCAGAACACCAGTTGTGACACTTTTCAAATTTTGGCTTCAAAATATTTTCTTCTGACAGACAGCCCATAAATACCCACTTCTTGTGTTGAATGTAATTAATCTCTGTATTTTGACCACCACTGGTGCAAACTCATCATCATCTCTCAGCCTGGAAGTCAGCCAGTTCTCCAGTTGCTCCTCACCTCCTCCCCTCCACCACTCCCAAGGAGAAATAGCTACATATTCTAGTGTTCA
>NW_022314519.1:5145-7253 GCF_002776525.5 Piliocolobus tephrosceles
GATAAATGATTATTAGTACTATTATTATTTCCATTCTTAATATTACCATTATTTGCATGAAAGCCACCATGCTTTCTTTGCCATTGGCATAATCAACAACACATCTGGAGCCAAAGGCCACCTCCTTGGCCTTGTAGTAACTACGTTGTTATATACAGGTTTGGGGACTCACTACTTCCTGCCTGTGAAATGTCAAGTATTAATGTGCGAAATTTGACTGTTCCTCAAATTTCATACTAACCCTTGGTTATGCTACTGAATTTTTTTTTGGGGGGGGGGGCAGACCTTGTTGGAATCCACTCGAGGTTGCCTGGTTCCTGACTTGGCATGATCCACAATAAGAGTTCCCCTGCCCAATGGGGTCCAGGGTCATGAGAGACTTCTACAGCAAAAGGAATCTATACCATGTGGCATTATCAACCTGACAGCCTATTCATACCCTGATGCTTCTCCATATCTCTGCAGGGCTTCAATTTGCTCATATGTCCCATGGGAGACGAACAAGCAGATCTCAGAGTGCTTTCCTTCTCTGACATGCTATGTTCTCTATTCTGTTTATGAGGATTCTTGCCTGCCTACCTCACCCACAAGCAGGCTTCCACGCAGAGTGACTACGACTTTGACATAAATCCTCATGGCTTCTTCCATCTCATTGTTCATGACTCTTGACTCTGAGCAGCCAAAGGGTTGAACCTGCTTGTGTTTCCCTCACGTAGCATGAGGGATCCTATCCTGTGCTGTCACTCATGCTACACCCTGGACTAGTCCAGGGCACAGGCCAGGGGGACATGGGTTGCAATTCTGGCTGAGGCTGACTGGGCTATAAGATCAGTTGCTCAGCCTCTCTGTGCCTCCAATTTTTTAACCCATAGAAAGGGATAATATAGCATCTGCCTAATGGAGTTGAGCAGAGTAAGTAAGACTAATGCCTAAAAAGTGTGAAGCATCATGTCTGGTGCATGATAAATTCCCAATCAGTATGAGATTCTACTATTGGTGTTGTTATTATGTCATCATCATCATCATCACCATCATCTTTATCAATCAGAGAAGCAGAACCCAATAACAGATGATAGAGAGAGATAATAGATGTAATGTATATCTGAGATGTGTGTGGGCATGTGTGTGATTTATTATAATAAATCAGCTTATGCAACTTTGGGGGTTGCCTAAGGAAAGCTGAAGTCTGTAGGGCTGGAGTCAGGAAGCAAAGATCATGAACAGACTGGAATTGGCTCATAAAATATACAAAATTAAGTGCAAATGAGAGTGAGAATGAGAAAATATCACAACAGGCTGAAAATTTTAAAATAGTTAACCAACACTGCAAACACAATATCTAGAAAAATAAGAATATTTTTCTTAATTAGCTGCTTGACCCACCTCTATAATACATTTTTTCTACGTTTTTGGGTGGCATATTCTGAGATTGCTTCTTCATAGGAAAACAATTTTGTGATACAATTTTCTAGAGAGTGGATAGAAATATGACTCAGTCTTTTGTCTAGCACAGTTGGTCAAAAAATATATTATTGAGAGTTGGGATGCATTAAGCACAGATGTAACCATTTTTTACTGTACTGCTATGTGTCCAGATTACAAATTCAAGAATTTTAATGAATTCTATCTTGCAAAATGCCATTTGAAAAGTAAAAGAAATGTACAGGACAAACGTATTAATGCCCACGTTAGTATTATACATTGCTGTAAAAAGGAAACTTCTATTTTGATTAGGCATCAATGAAAAATGTCTTCATTATACAACTTTCCATGTCTCGTGATTGGGAGAATTTTCCATACAGAACTTCTGGCTCAGTACATTTCCCACCTTGTTTCTCCTCCATGACCCATGTAATTCCTCACTAGGTGCTATAGGACTCATTCATATAACTCTATGAACTGGACCCTGGACTTGACATCACCACATCCAGTGAACTGCAGTGGTAGGTGGTGGGAGTATTCCTGGAAGTCACTCCTACACCAGCATAGTCAGCAATCATTTAACTATGCACAGAAGTGACCAAAATCCATATAAACATATCCTATTCAACCCAAAACAAATGTATCTAAAACACAACCTTAGCCAGATGCCAAGACTTCTCAAACCA
>NW_022314520.1:0-1869 GCF_002776525.5 Piliocolobus tephrosceles
CTGGGATTCAGCAGAACAGGAGGACGTGACAGTTGGCAGACCAATACTTCGCAACACCCTTCCAGCAAGCAGCTGTGGACCTGCCATAGGAGCCGTGACAGGCAGGATGGTGGTCTGGGAAGAAGGATCCTAGACTGGATGTCCCATAGGACCAGGTTGTGACAGATCCCACAGCCAGCACTCATGCCCCAGCCAAACCCAAACCCAACAGCTCCCCAAAGCCCTCCATGTAAATAGCCTGTGCACTGCTAAACAGATACCTCAGGGAACAATCTGATGGCTGTGAAGAAGATACAGCCTCAACAGGGTTCCACAAGCCTTCTGCAAGCAAAGCCTTCTTTGCTTGGGTGCCTATTCAAAGCACTAGGGAAGCTCTTAAAAGATACAGGGACAGGCACAGTAGCTCACGTGTGTAAACTCAGCATTGTGGGAGGCAGAGGCAGGAGTTCACCTGGAGGTTAGGACTTTAAGAACAGCCTGGGTGGAATAGTGAGAACCTGGCTCTATAAAACGCAAAAATTAGCATGGCATGGTGGTATATGCCCATAGTCCCACCCACTTGGGAGGCTGAGAAGGGAGGATTCCTTGAACCTGGGAGGTCAAGGATGCAGTGCCCATAATCATGCCACTGCGCTACAACCTGGGCCACAGCACAAGATCCTGTTACAATCAAACAAACAAAAAACCAAAGATGCCTGTCTTCCACCGCATCAAATAAATCCAAATCTCCGCAGGGTGACACAGGGTATTCGCATTTTAAAATATCTCCTTTGCTGAAGTAAATGTATAGTAATGGCTGAAAACCACTGAGTTATGTAAATACACTTCCTATGACTTATTTGTAGCCCTTTTGTATCTAGCAATTTCTACAGACCCTCTCTGTGGGCTTCAGAAGCCAGAATGAGCAGGGCCAGGTGTGAGGTGTCCTAGCACACTGAGGGTAGAGCACAGCTCCCAGCTCAGGAGGACCCATTTCTGAGGCGAAGGCACACACCAGGGGCTCCACCTGTCTTCAGAGGGAAAATCACACCTCAGAACCCCAGAGACCCAAAAGAAAGCTCGAATTCAGCAGATACCTGCCAGTGGGCCCTGGAGCGGCAGCCCCAGGAAAAACTGCCATTGCACTGTCAGCTCCCTCCAGCCCTCTCTCAGGTCCCAGCAGGAGGAGGGCTCTGACTAAGCTCAGAGGTCTCAACAAATGGTGGGTTGAACTTCAGAGGACTTACTAATAGGCCTCTAGTTACCTCAAAACTCCACCTGATCAGGGCCAAAAATGAGTCCTGGGAGGGCAGCCAGGAAGAAAGCAGGACAGAGAAGAAACACAGGGAGAGGGGGCCCTGGGAACACGTCAGATATGGAGGGAACCAGGGGAACGAGAGCAGTCCTGATGATTGTGCTCCCCACAGCCCCTGCATGTCTGTGTCCCCTGAGAATTCAGGCTGAGGAGCTCACTCTTGCCCCTCACCTGTTCCTGGGCTCTGGCAGGCTGCCCTGCTTCCTGCCCCAGCCTCACCTACTCTCTGCAGTCGTCACCACTGATGTGGGCAAGCTGATCTCTCTGGTTTGCTGGGCTCTCACTCTCTGCCCAATGGCACCAAGTTAACTTCTTTGCATGCTTTATTTTCTGGGATTAAAAAGGGAAGCAATTCTCACTAATGCCATATATCAGAGGAGAAAACAGGCACAGGGATGTCCTATGACGTCCTCACGATCACCAAGCTACAAGTGGGAGCTGGGCTTTGAATGGAGGTCTACCTATGCTCCTAAAGTTGAGCCGTCCTCCAAGGAAAGGACAGCACTGTAAAAGCTCAGTGAATGGGATGGGAGGGTCCTCACTAAGGCCTGACCAGGCTGGTACCCTGATATCCA
>NW_022314522.1:0-4120 GCF_002776525.5 Piliocolobus tephrosceles
CAGTTCACCTTCACAACAACACACAAGACCAGTAACACTATGCCACTTTACTAGTGAGGTTCAGCAATGGGCTTGGGTCACTCTGCATGCTAAGGGGGAAGGCCTGTGGGTCTCCGAAGTCCTCAGCGTTTCCAAGCGCCTGCAGGCAGCCAGCCTGGCTTTCAGACCACGGCATCCAGAGGTTACAGGCAGAGGAAATCAACCTTCTGGAGGGACTTCTAAGAGGCCCGCCAGATCCTCCTCCACCCATTCCAGCATGTGCAACCTTCTCGGCCATCACCATTAACTGAAGTACACGAGACATTTCTGGACATTTCATATAAATGGAATCATACAACATGTGGCCTTTGGTATCTGGCTTCATTTAGTACTATGTTTTAAAGGTTTATCTATATGCTGTAGTGTGTATCTGAACTTTATTCCTTTTCATACTGCATACTATTGCGCGTGCGCCCTGGGTCCCCCTCCGAAAACCGCAAGACGCAGGCGCCCAACTGTCCAGAGCCGCTCCTTAGGGGGAGGGGGGCCCCCCTTGCCAGGCACAGGGGGAGGTAGAAAGGGTTGGGGGCGCTGGGGGGAGGGCAGGAGAGGAATGGGTGGGCGAAGGGAAGATGGGGCAGTGGATGGTCACCATGGGAAAATCAGTAATTCACTTTAAAAAAAATTAGTTTCTGATATATAATTCACCTAACATGAAATTCACCATTCAAAATCCGTACGACGCGGCCGGGAGCGGGCTGTATTCCCAGCACTTTGGGAGGCTGAGCCAGGGAGATCACTTGAGCTCAGGAGTTCGAGACCAGCCTGGCCAACGTGGTGAAACCCCGTCTCTAATAAAAATACAAAAATTAGCCTGGCGTGGTGGTGTGTGCCTGTAATCCCAGCTACTCAGGAGGCTGAGGCACAAGAATCGCTTGAACCTGGGAGGGGGAGGTTGCAGTGAGCCCAGATCATGCCACTGCACTCCAGCCTGAGTAACAGAGCAAGACTCAGTCTCAAAACAAAAAACAAAAATCGTACAATTCAGTGGCATTTAGGATGTTCACAAGGTGGTACAATCATTACAACTATCTGCATTAACTTTTCATCATCCCCTGCAAGAAAACCCTCTACCCATTAGCGGTCACTCCTCATTCCCTCCTCCCTCTGGCACCAGGCAACCACCAATCTCTGGATTTACCTTTTCTGGACATTTCATATAAATGGAATCATACAACATGTGACCTTTGGTATCTGGCTTCATTTAGTACTATGTTTTAAAGGTTTATCTATATGCTGTAGTGTGTATCTGAACTTTATTCCTTTTCATACTGCATACTATTCTTATTGTATGACTACACCACATTGGCTTATCCATTCATCCGTTACTAGACATTTGGGTTGTTTCCACCAGCAATTTATATTTATTGAGAGTTTATTCTGTGCCTGGTAGCACCTCGCTAAGTTATTCACCCCATTTCACAGATAAGGAGGTAGAGAATCTGAAGAATTTGCCCAAGATTAAGAGCTAGCTAGCAACTGCTAGCAATAGTTCGGATTTGAACACAGGCATTTTAGATTTCAAAGGTAATAGATTCACATGATAGAACATTAAAAAGATACAAAATGGTAACAACGGAAATTCACCCTTTCCCCAAGTTTCCTAGCTACCACCTACCCCTCCCTTAGAGGCATCTACTTTTGCCACTTTAAGGATTCTTCCAGATAAATTATTTTTACCCCAACATGTACATATTACGATTTACTGAATAATCTGTCCCATTGATGTGAAATGTCACTTTTATGGTATACTATGTTTCTATGTGTTTGCATTACTCTTTTTAGCACTGTCCTGACTTTTTTGCCTATCTTTTATATTTGCCATTTCTCTAGAATCCTTTTTATTATCTTCTTTTTGATTTTTAAAAATTTCTTCTTTTTTAAAGGCATTATCCGTTATGTTAATTCTTTTTTTTTCTTTTTCTTTTTTTTTTTTGAGGCAGACTCTCGCTCTGTCACTAGACTAGAGTGCACTGGTGCCACCTCGGTTCACAGCAAATTTCACCTCCTGGGTTCAAGTGATTCTCATGCCTCAGCCTCCTGAGTAGCTGAGATTACAAGCGCACGTCACCATGCCTGTCTAATTTTTTTTCTTTTTTTTCTTTTTTTTTTTTTTCCTGAGACGGAGTTTCGATCTTGTTGCCCAGGCTGGAGAGCAATGGCGCGATCACGGCTCACCACAACCTCTGCCTCCTGGGTTCAAGCGATCCTCCTGCCTCAGTCTCCCGAGTAGCTGGGATTGCAGGCATGCGCCACCATGCCTGGCTAATTTTGTATTTTTAGTAGAGACGGGGTTTTGCCATGTTGGTCAGGCTGGTCTCAATCTCCTGACCTCAGGTGATCCACCCGCCTTGGCTTCCCAAAGTGCTGGGATTACAGGTGTGAGCCACCGCACCAGGCCTAATTTTTGTATTTTTAGTAGAGACAGGGTTTTGCCTCGTTGGCCAAGCTGGTCTTCAACTCCTGACCTCAACTGATCCACCCGCCTCGGCCTCCCAAAGTGCTGGGATTACAGGTGTTTTTTAAAATGTAGCCACCATGCCCAGCCTGTTCATTCTTGTGTTCTTTTTAGTTTAGTCTTCTTTTCTGAAGTTTTTCTTTTGTTTTTAATTCTGTTCTGAGTTCTACCATCTCACCTAATTTTGATTTATATGTTCTCTCACCCTCTTTACTGCAGTAAAATACACATAATGTAAAATTTACCATTTTAACCATTTTATGTGTACAATTCAGTGGCATTAAGTAGATTCACACTGTTGTTCCACCATTACCTCTACCCATCTCTAGAACTTTTTCATCATCCCAAACAAAAACTCTGCACAGTACTCATTCAGTAACTTCCCTTCCTGCCCCCTATGGTCCTTTCATCTTTTGCATTGTTTTTTCCTAATGTCCTTTAGCTAGTTTTGAAATAGCAGGTTACTCTTTGGATCAGCTTGTGGGCCTATCTTTTCTGACTTGCTTTTATTGTCTGAGAGGATGCTGTTCTGCTGCTTATTCTCTTTTTTCTTATAATACCTTTGTATGGGACTTGACTACAATCCTTTTCTGTTCTTCATTTTTAGATGAAATGGATTTTTCTGTACTTTGAAAAGGAGGTGTTAAGGATAACTTTTCTAAAACTTCCCCAAACTTCTCTTTTTTAAAAATGTAGTATCAAATGACATGATGGTTTGCTTTTTGAGATTTCCCAGCTCTGTTTCCCTCCTTGATTTGTATCCTTTGTATCTGTTGTTCCTCCCAGGAGTTTGTCCTCTGTGTGGGGCCGCATTCTGGAAAGGAGCTCTGGCTGCTCGGGCTCAAGAGTGGGAAGGGACTAGACTGCTTCACCGATTCAGAGTCTATCACAGGTCCCTTGTACTTACTCACTTTGTGACTGGGCAAAAAAACCTCTCAGAGTTTCAGCTGCTGTTCTCACATTGGCCCATGGTACTTTCCAGTGAACTTCTGCTGGCAGTTTGAGGGCATCCTGTCTGCCACTCCCTCCTGTGTGGATGCCATACCAGGCAAGTCTGGTGACCACTGATGATGGTTTGCCCCACCCTCTTGTTTTGGGGTTCATAGGGAAAACTGTCATCTAGTTTTGTGGTAAAAGCTACTCATGGGTTTTTTGTTTGGTTTGATCTATTTCCATGAGAGGATTTGAGGAGATTCAAAACAACACTGCTGCCTCCATCTTTCTAAAATCCTGCTCAATCTTTTGACATAATTATTTTAAACATGGGAACCCTGTAGTTCTCTGTTCCCTTAAGTAGAGCTCCATTTGCCCCAAACTAGTTAAGACTCTGAGTCAGACAAGGCTTGCTGAGTCTCTTCTCTCTAACATGGCACCTCTGTACTTGCTCAGTTCATATTTTGAGTAAGAAGTCAAAACACAACAGCCTAAAGGGCTCATGGGTGGACAATCTGCAGAAAGGCCCTGGTCAGAATGTGTATCATTTCTTTCTCTTTGTATCTTCTTTCCTAAACATGTATAAAATTGAATCTCCCATCTGCCTTCCTCCCCCCACAAAAAAAACCTGGTTCATACACAATTTTCTTTATCTCAGTTCATGGTAATGCCATTTTTTCAGTTGCTTGG
>NW_022314523.1:0-8066 GCF_002776525.5 Piliocolobus tephrosceles
AAAAAAACAATGGTCCAGGACAGTGTCTATTGGACTCACAGAGCAGACTTTTCTTTGTGACAAAAGTCTGTCCAGGTTTGTTGATAGACGTTAGTCTTCCTTCTTGTGATATGGGTTCAGTTAATGAAAACTCAGGGAAGGGACCGGAAGTCATTGTTTTCTTCTTTGGTAAGTTTAGAATTAGGCAGATAAGGAAACTTCAGGATTGAGAGGCAGGAGAAGGGAGAGGAGAAACAATTGTTCTCCCTGGTAAGAGAACTGAAAACTGGTCCAGTCTTTATGCAGATGGGGGGAAAAATCTCTTCCAGCATCTGTTGATCTCTAAGGGCCTTTAATTCAAAATACTCATTACAATACCATGAAGCCATATTTTAGGGTAAAGTTCCATGAGCTCCTGCATTCGTTATTTACAATAGCCTTAAAAAATGAAATTCGTAGGAGTAAATTTATAAAAGGTATGTAAATCTCTGTGGAGAAATTATAATACTATTGAGATATATTCTAAAAACTAATGAAATGCAGAAATATATCATGACTACTGTTTGGAAACTGAATGTCTTAAGATGATCAATTTTCAATTGATCTCTGAAGATTCAGTAGAATGCCAAAGCCCCAAGAGGAATTTCATCGAAATTGATAAGCTGTCTCCAAAATTTATATGGAAATGCTAAGGCCCAAGAATAGCCGCGACACTGTTGACTCAAAAACGGCAGAGTTTAACTGACCACGTATCAAACTTATCATGAAAGAATAATAATGAAAGCTGTGGTATGGGCACTAAAGTAGACAACTTCGCAAATGGAATAGAAAAGGAGTCCAGGGAAAGATGCCCACATATAGGTAAACTCGACTTGTTTCAGAGGTAACATTGCAAAGCAGTAAGGAAAGGGTGTTCTTTTCAATTATAGAAAAAACTGGACATTTATGTGGGAGAAAATTTAAATGAAAACCTACCGGATTGTATGTCAAATTGGTTCCAGGTGGATGATAGACCTAAATTCACAAGACAATACAACATCGAAAAAATAATATGAGGGAATATCCTTAAAGATTTCAGGGGAAAGAAAGAGCTCTTAAACAAAACACAAAACCACTCTACTCAATAAGGAAAATATTGATACATTTAATTACCTAAAACTAGAAATTTCTGTTCATCAAAGTATATTAAAAATGTGAAAAGACAAGCTATAGAATGGAAAATGACATTTGCAAAATATATAACTGACCAAGATCTAGTATTTGTAATACATAAAAACTGCAAATCAGTAAGAAAAAGATTTAAAAAGACAATAGAAGACATAGAAAAATGGGCAAGAATTAACTTCAGAAAAGAGGTTACCCAAATGGATAACAAACCTATGAAAGGTGTTTAATCTCATTAAAAAGTGAGGAAAAGTAAATTAAATCACAATGATATGTAAGTATGCATATTGGCATAACTTAAAACCTTTGACAATATCAAATTTGGTGAGGATGTAGAGCATCAGAAATGCAAATCTTGTGTGGACTGGAGAATAATCAGTACAACTATTCTGGAAAATTACATGGCTTAAACTACTAAAACTAAGGATTTGTGTTTCCCGTGACCTTGAAATGCCACACTGAGTACACACACTTCAGAAGGGTGAACTATGTGCACCATAATAGATATGAAAAAATATTCATAAAAGCACTAATTATAAGAGCTTTAAATTGGAGGCAAAACAAATGCCTATTAGTAGTAGAATAGATAAATACATTATGGTATATTTCACACAATGGAATACTTTACAGCAACTAAAAAAATGAAGAAACTGCATATGCTTGTAGCAACATAAAAAAACTTTAAGGCCGGGCGCGGTGGCTCAAGCCTGTAATCCCAGCACTTTGGGAGGCCGAGACAGGCGGATCACGAGGTCAGGAGATCGAGACCATCCTGGCTAACACGGTGAAACCCCGTCTCTACTAAAAAAATATAAAAAACTAGCCGGGCGAGGTGGTGGGCGCCTGTAGTCCCAGCTACTCGGGAGGCTGAGGCAGGAGAATGGCGTAAACCCGGGAGGCGGAGCTTGCAGTGAGCTGAGATCCAGCCACTGCACTCCAGCCTGGGCAACAGAGCGAGACTCCGTCTCAAAAAAAAAAAAAAAACTTTAAAAAACATAATGTAAAGGTCAAAGACAGAGTCATTAAAGATACCATATGATCTCTTTTATATGAAATTCAAAACTAGCCAAAATTAAATGATATTTGGCAGTGCACACATAGGTAATTGTATTAGTCCGTTTTTCACACTGCTGATAAAGACATACGGAAGACTGGGCAATTTACAAAAGAAAGAGGTTTATTGGACTTACAGTTCCACATGGCTGGGGAGTTTTCACAATCATGACAGAAGGCAAGGAGAAGCAAGTCACATCTTATGTGGATGGCAGCAGGCAAAGAGCAAGCTTGTGCAGAGAAACTCCCACTTTTAAAACCATCAGATCTTGTGAGACCCATTCACTACCATGAGAACAGCACAGGAAAGACCCGTCCCCATGATTCGGTCATTTCCCACTGGGTCCCTTCCACAACACGTGGGAATTATGGGAGCTACAAGATGAGATTTGGGTGGGGACACAGAGCCAAACCCTATCAGTGATAAAACTCTAAAGCAAAGCAGGAAATCACTTTTTATAAGAGTCCAGACTGAAATATATTTGCAGGGAGAGGGAGAAGATGTACAGAGAGGGGATGTCAGAGTCTCTTTTTTGCTCTAGGTGGCAGGTTCAAGAGTGTTCACTTTATTTTGGAAGCAGTGCAGAGAAGGGAGCCAGACTAGAAACAGAGGTGATCAACTGGGTCTCAGTTACATACAGAAAACAGCAGACACAGCTGACCCAGCCATCCCACTACTGGGTATATATATACCCAAAGGATTATAAATCATGCTGCTATAAAGACACATGCACACGTATGTTTATTGCGGCACTATTCACAATAGCAAAGACTTGGAATCAACCCAAATGTCCATCAGTGACAGACTGGATTAAGAAAATGTGGCACATATACACCATGGAATACTATGCAGCCATAAAAAAGGATGAGTTTGCGTCCTTTGTAGGGACATGGATGAAGCTGGAAACCATCATTCTTAGCAAACTATCACAAGAGCAGACAACCAAACACCGCATGTTCTCACTCATAGGTGGGAACTGAACAATGAGATCACTTGGACTCGGGAAGGGGAACATCACACACCGGGGCCTATCAGGGGGAGGGGGGAGGGGGGAGAGATTGCATTGGGAGTTATACCTGATATAAATGATGAATTGATTGGTGCTGACGAGTTGATGGGTGCAGCACACCAACATGGCACAAGTATACATATGTAACAAACCTGCACGCTATGCACACGTACCCTAGAACTTAAAGTATAATAATAAAAATAAATAAATAAATAAATACATACATACATACATAAAAGAAAGATCCTTCTCTGTGTTCAGAGCCATCATCTATCATTAGCATCCAGTGACAGCAGGAATATTGATGCCAATATTTTTTAAAGTCTGCAGGAACGACTTGGCTCCTCCGCAGAGCCTTGTGAGTCACTTCAGAAGAAAACAACATCCATCTTCTATTCTCTTCTTGCCTGTCGAGGGGACCTGGAATCCTTAAGCTTTTGCTTCTGGTTTCCGACTTCAATATTCATCCAAAGAGTCTCCTCCTGCTTGTCCTCTTTCTTTCTGCCCTTCCTTGTTCCCCAGGGTGGAGATCTCAAGTGTATGATACCCCACTATGTGGTGATGTTAGCCCCAGAGCACAGCTGAACACAGCATTCCTCAGGAGAGGATTCATCCTCTATATAGGGAACACTGGAGATACTGCTGCCCTAACCCCAAAGAACTAATCACCAAAGCTTGGTACTTTGGGCCCATGGTAGGAAACTGGAAGAGCTATTTGGGGCAAACAGTGTAACTCGAACATCATCATAATTATCTGACAAACTTTAAGTAGGCCGATCCAATGTTCTCAAACCTGGCTGCATCATGAATCACTCAAGGAATTTATTTTTTATCCAGATTTCTGAACCCCCAACCTCAGAGATTCTGACTTACTGGGTTCTCGGTAGAACGCTGAAATCTATATTTGTAGCAACTCACCCAGGTGATGTATCCAGGAGGCTCTCATGCAACCCTTCAGTGGACTGGTACTTAAGAGCATCCCAGGGGGTCAGAGCTCAAGTACCTCATGGCCAGGAACTGTGTAGGCCTCCTTTGCTTACATCAAAACGGTTTCCCTGGTCCAACTGGAACACTAATGCAATCTCCTAAGAGTCCAACTTTATCACTTCTAACCATCTAGATATCTGCTGGTAAACTCAAGACATCTCTAATTCTTTCTCTTTCTACTAGAGATTAAATGCATTTTTTTCACATAAAGATAGACTTTAATCTAATATAGTTATGCATGCATATAAATGCCCAAACAAGAGCCAAGTTGGGAAATATGGCCATGTGTTGATGTGATGTCATGGAACAAGTAAGGACACCTCTGCGGAGGTGTTTTGAGGGCTACACCAACATGCTGATGCGATACCTTATCAAAGCACTCTAGAGCAGCCATTCTTAAATATTTTGGCCTCAAAAAGACCAAACAAGTCCTTTATGATTGCTTATGTGTATTGTATGCATTGATATTTATTTACATGGATATTTATAATCCATTCATGTTAAAAATTTTAAATGAAAAAATGTTTGTTTATAAATCATTTACAAATAATAATAAACTCACTGTATTAACATAAATATCTATTATATGAAAATAACATTTTCAACAAAATTTAGTGAAAAAAGTGACATTGTTTTAGCTTTATGCAAATCTCTAAGTTTGACTTAATAGAAGACAGATTTTCCTATCTTCTGCATTCAATCTGTTGCAATATGCTGTTTTGATGGAAATATATAAGGAAAATCAGTCCTCACAAATATGTAGTTAGCAAAAAATAAAGGAGTGTTTTAATCTATCTCTGCACTTAATCTGTTGCATTATAACATGCCATGTAACCTCTGGAAAATTCCACTGTACACATGACAGAACAAAAATGAAAAAGGCAAGTAACATCTTAGTACTATTTAAAAAATAGTTTTGACCTCACAGACCCCCAAGATTTTCAGACTTGGCCCCAACTTCCCCACTCATCCCACCTCCATCCTAGATCTAGACCATGCTTTGGAGACTGAAGACTGCTTCTTCAAAAGGAGCAGTGTACTCCTTTCTTTGCCGATAGACAGCCATTGCTCTAACACTGTTCTCTTGGACAGCAAAGCTAAGGCAGGTGTGGTGCGCAAGCTAAGGGATCATTCGCATCCATTTGCAAAGCTGGTGAAAGTGCTAACTATAGCCAATGCTGATTGAGGCTTCGTTCCAGGCAACAAACCCCTCAGCAGGTTCACCTGGTGATTAAACCCGCCGCTGCTGGGGGCAAGAACCTGATGCCCTGCTCCCACTGGGGAAAGGTGATTGCTTGAATTGAGGAAGAGAATAGTCAAAATTCACCTGAAAGTCAATGGCATTTGCCAGGGTTCTGAGTTTGAGCAACAAACAGCACTCATGTTTTTCGGAATGAGCTTCTGAGCCACCTCCCGGTGAACTTGAGCACTTCCCCCTCTGAGAAAATGTTTCCCCCAGATATCTGCTTGTCCAACATCCTTGCTTTCCTCAGATCTTTGCCCACATAGTACTTTCTAAAAGAGGCCCACCCAGACTACATCATTTATTACTGCAGCTGCCAGCCCAGCAATCCGGATGCCCGACCATCCGGCATTTTTCTTTTGTAGTAGTATGTATTGCTTTTTAACATACTGTACAATGTGCTTATTGGCTATGTTTATTATTTATTGTTGATACTTCCCATGAGACAGAGATCTTTGTTTTATTCAATGGTGTATTCCCAAGAACAGAACCACACCCAATATTGAGTAGATACCAGTAAATATTAACTCAATGAATGCACAGGTAATGTTTACACATGGAGGGGCAGAGGAAAACATCAGCTTCCTGTAAGCAGCCTACTCCCAAGAGAAGGAGAAGGCAGAGATGAACATGCTTGGTTTATTCTCTGGAAATTCATGATGCATGGTTCAGCCATTCCTTTTCATCAGAGTGATTGAAGGGCAAATAGGAATTGGGAATGTGACACCTCCAAAGTGAAAGAAGACATCAGGAATCGTAAAGAAGAACCCACCCCGATATCCCCAACTGTTTGTTATTAACTCATTTGCACTTAACTCCTAAGCCCATGCTCAGTTTAAGCCTGTGGTGATCCTCAGAGATCAGAAGTTCCAGCAAGAGCATTCTGCTCCCTCTTCAACAGGCACTCCCCCAGTGCCAACCATTGCACCTGTGCCCTTTATTCCCCTATTGTTTCTCAGCTCCAAAGCCACTTTTCTATTCCCTTCTCTTGATGGTGGGGCAAGTAACTTGCAAACCAAATTTCTCAGACTACCTCAATCATTGATTTACTGTCTGCCAAAAGGAGATAGGCAGGAGACTGGAAGCAAGCAAGAACACAATTGCAGCGGGGAGGTCAGGGGTGGCAGCAGGCAGTTCTCCCTCCAAGCCCTAGCCTTGCCATCTTCTCAGTTACTAGCAGCATCCAGGCACTATTTGTCCTCAGTTGCATGGAGCTCACCCCTAGAGTCCCAGCATCAGCCCTGGGGCCTCCTCTGAACTCTCAGGACAATTCTACCATTTACTTTTTGTTCCTCCAGTCTTAGGAATATTAGCAGTTTTCTGCAGTTAGAATTTCTATGTTACTCCTCCTTCCTGCTCTTTCAGTCCTCTAAGAGCCATGGGATCAGTTCCCTGCATTGAGTCTCTCTATCTGAAATACCTAGTGTGGTTTCTCTTTCCTTGCCTGGATGGACCCTAACTCATACAGCTTCTCTGTAGATACTTTTGGGAACATCAGTGGACAAGTTAAAATTCATCCCCAGGGAGCTCTAATGTGGATCAGAACATTTACTAATTAAATTTCTAAAAGACTGCAAATCCATTCCTTATTCCATTTCTCTTTCCAAAGTATGCTCTTCCGAATTGCCTGATGTAACTGGGGTGACTATAAACACCAATGCACCCAAGACAGTCCAGGTTTTTGCCTGTTATCCCAGCAAAATCATTAATATAGCCTCCTTTCTCTCTCAAAACTATCTAGTTTGAGTGATAAATTATATGGTCACTCTAAATATAGACCATCATATGCTCTACAGCAAAATTCAATGACAACACTAAGATACTCCAGCAAGGAGGCATCATGCTACCTAACTTCAAACTATACTACAAGGCTACCGTAACCAAAACAGTGTGGTACTGTGTACCAAAACAGATATACAGACCTATGGAACAGAACAGAGGCCTCAGAAATAATGCCACACATCTACAACCATCTGATCTTTGACAAACCTGACAAAAACAACCAATGGGAAGAGCATTCGCTATTTAATATATTGTGTTGGGGAAAGAGGCTAGCCATATGCAGAAAACTAAAAGTGGACCCATTCCTTACACCTTATACAAAAATTAACTCAAGATGGATTAAAAACTTCAATGTAAGACCTAAAACCATAAAAACCCTAGAAGAAAACCTAGGTAATACCATTAGGACATAGGCATGGGCAAAGACTTCATGACTAAAACACCAAAAGCAATGGCAACAGAAGCAAAAATTGACAAATGAGATCTAATTAAACTAAAGAGCATCTGCACAGCAAAAGAAACTAACATCAGAGTGAGCAGGCAACCTACAGAATGGGAGAAAATTTTTGCAATCTATCCATCTGACAAAGGGCTAATATCCAGAATCTACAAAGAACTTAAAACAAATTTATAAGAATAAAACAGCCCCATCAAAAAGTGGGTGAAGGATATGAACAGACACTTCTCAAAAGAAGACATTTATGTGGCCAACAAACGTATGAAAAAAGGTCATCATCAATGCTCATTAGAGAAAGGCAAATCAAAACCACAATGAGATACCATCTCACGCCAGTTAGAACAGCAATCATTAAAAAGCCAGGAAACAAGAGATGCTGGAGAGGATGTAG
>NW_022314523.1:11066-17190 GCF_002776525.5 Piliocolobus tephrosceles
AGCCCTTGGTATTTTAATTATGAGACTAAAACTCTTCTTGACACCACACGTGTGTTATGGCATCACTGATCTGCTCAAGACAGGTAACGTTATGTTAGAGTATAGCTACTATAATAATTTTAGCCTTTATTATTGAGTGGCCCTAAAATAATGAATTACAGTCTTTTAAGTGATTATAGTTAAAGCTCTTCATGGTTTTGTACTTATCTTTCTTAAAGGGTAAGGGCCAAAGCTGATCATTTTCTATCTTTCTAAAGACTTCAAAATAGTTGTTGGTGTACAACAAACACTGATTTCGTACAGACTGAGTTCATGGGTGATTACTGCAGGTGCTGATAGAAAGCAGAGCTTAATTGTACAAATAGTAACTTTTTTTTTTGTTTTGACATTCATATCGCAAAGAATTCTAACAATTTCAAGTTATAAGTGCTTGAAAATTATATGGTCTTTTTTTGTATCAAACTTAAACTTCTTTTTTTCATTTGGTACACATTTGTATGTACATTCTTGACTTGTGCTTTTTAAAATTTAGTTTAAGCCTTCCTTGGTGGTTTGCTGCTCATTTTTCCTGGATAACTGCCTCCTTGATCTGTATTCATAGATTTATGCTTCTTCATAGTGTCACCTTTCCATCAGTCAACCAGCCTACGTACAACAACAGCACCTCCCTTAAACGTAGCAGATCGTCACTAAGCACCTACACTGTGCACTCTAGGGATGGAGGATAGAGTAGTGGACAGAAAAGTCAAAAGCCAGTGTTTATAAGCCCTCAAAAAACTTGAAATCTAGCTCTGTAGACACGTAGAGAAAGATCAAGAGAACAAAGTGTTGT
The DNA here is from genome assembly GCF_002776525.5 of Piliocolobus tephrosceles. Classification (NCBI taxonomy): domain Eukaryota; kingdom Metazoa; phylum Chordata; class Mammalia; order Primates; family Cercopithecidae; genus Piliocolobus; species Piliocolobus tephrosceles. The sequence continues at coordinate 11,899 of NW_022314523.1, forward strand.
TATGGAGTGTGGACTATTTAAATGTGGAAAAAAGTAGCTAGCCTCGAGGTTCCCCAGCAGAATGTTGATTATGTTAGAAAGGCACTACTTTCCCCCTTTCTGACCCCTTTAGGCTGGCACAGGAGAGGAGGCTGGTTGGAAGCCTTTAATCTTGAGTCTTTATCCCCCAGCATGACTGATGATATAGGTTGGTGCAAAAGTAATTGCGGGTTTTGTCAAAATAGCAAAACACGCAATTACTTTTGCAGTAACCTAATAGAAAGTGTCACTAGGGCAGGTTTTGCAAATGTGGGGTTCCTGCTGGTCACACAGGACCTTGCATTCAGAAGGACCCTGAACTTGGTTGAATGTTTGCTGCTGCTGTTTTGAACGTCTTAATAATTTTTTAACAAGAGACCCCACATTTTTTTTTGCACTGGGCCTTGTAAATTGCGTCGGTGGTTGTGGCTTTACTTGAATCTGGGAGTAGAGAAAGCAGGTTGAGAAAAGAGCTTCCTACGTTGTGTTCCACTTATATGAGGCTGATGGTAGAATTCTTTTGATCCCAAAGATTATTATTTTGGGGCTTTTTCTTTAGGATAATTAATCCTTTTTTTGGGACTCTAGCAGAGGCCACATTCCTCTCTGGGAAGAAGTTTTGCATAACAGATGCATACTACTTTATACTAACAATTGCCAATGTATTCTTAATTTGGTTTCAGCTATTTGGATGGCTCTTTAGCAAAGTATATCCTGGTGCTGTTGTTTTTGCTATATTAGCAGCAATGTCAATACAAGGTTCAGCAAATCTCCAAACCCAGTGGAATATTGCAGGGGAGTTCAGCAATTTGCCACAAGAAGAACTTATAGAGTGGATCAAATATAGTACTAAACCAGGTAAAAAAAAAAAAAAAAGAGCCATATTTTTTAGCTGTTTTTCTCACAATTTTGTATACCACTGCAAACTCGTAAACCCTAGTTACTTCCACTGATCTTACTCTTTCTAAGCAATGTTGCTTTTAGAATATCTAAAACAAAGGAAATATCAATCCTGTTGAAATGGTTTTCTGGGGAAATGTTATACATATGTTCTTAGTAATTTATTGTGCCATTTTTTATAGATTTTAATTTTTTCAAAATTTATTCACAGTCATAAATGCCACATTTAAAATAATTTTTACTGTGCTTATTTTCTTAATGAATTTTTAATATTAGTCCTTCACATTCCTTCTTGAAATAAACTCCTAGAATGTGATATTTTACTCATGTGTGGAAAGGGAGTCTTTGTTGTCATCTGAGTGTCAAATTTTTGAATGCTAAATCATCTTCTAGAATTTCTTGTTACTATAAAGCTTTCCTAGTCCATCTGATACTTCTTTTCTAGATTCAGGAAAGATTTCTAAGATTTTTTTCTTGAAAGAAAGAAAGTAAGAAATCTTTAATAATGAGATGATGAAGCTCTATTTTGCAAGGAAAATAGTTTACCCAGACCTGGCTGCCAACTGCTACTTTATCAGCCATCTGACTTCATTCTAGTTCTCCCATTGAATCTTGAAGTCATGAACCTGCTGGGCCTCCACTCTGTTACCTGTGAAATAATTGATTTAAACTTGAAGGAGACCCCTTCTCACCATTACTGAGTGTCTTCCTGAGACCTTCCTCTTGCTTTCCAGATGCAGCGTTTGCGGGTGCCATGCCCACGATGGCAAGTGTTAAGCTCTCTGCACTTCGGCCCATTGTGAATCATCCACATTATGAAGACGCAGGCTTGAGGTCAGTGCACAGTCTTGCATCATCAAAACAAACCTTCCATGGAAATGGACAGTGAGTGGAGGACGCCAGCAAAATAATGAGGAATGTTCCAAAAGGATATGATGAACTGAGGCTTATCGAGTTGGGGAGCAGAAGGCTGAAATAAGACTGCTAAACTCTAAACAAATCCGTTAAGGCTTCACAAGGCAGGAAAGCGACAACATTGGGGGCCATCTTCTCTACCAGGCAGAAAAAAGTCATACTATAGCACTTTCCCTCAGGTTAACAGGGCTCTAAAATGTCTAAGTTCTTTTCATCCTGTAACTCCCTGAAGAGTTTAGCTTAGAGTGTTTATTAAGGTTTTCTCATAGGTGATTTTTCTTGAGTTTGGAGAAATGATTTGAAATAGAATCCCATTCAAAGAGGAGTTTATTCTGGTTTTCACCAGTATAGACTGTTAGAATGATCTTGGGTGTTTTCTGTTTTTTTAGATTTTTTTGAGACTTTAGAAAATAATTTAGAGATGTGTGGTCTAAATTATCTTTTTTTTTCATGCAGTTTCTAAGGCAGGTGAAGCTATTCATTTTCTAAGTAATTAGGTGAATATTTTTTTTTTTTAGTAGCTCAGTTATTCTTTTTTTTTTTTGTTATGATTGTACTTTAAGTTCTAGGGTACATGTGCATAACGTGCAGGTTTGTTACATATGTATACTTGTGCCATGTTGGTGTGCTGCACCCATCAACTCATCATTTACATCAGGTATAACTCCCAATGCAATCCCTCTCCCCCCCCCTCCCCATGATAGGCCCCGGTGTGTGATGTTCCCCTTCCTAAGTCCAAGGGATCTCATTGTTCAGTTCCCACCTATGAGTGAGAACATGCGGTGTTTGGTTTTCTGTTCTTGTGATAGTTTGCTAAGAATGATGGTTTCCAGCTGCATCCATGTCCCTACAAAGGACACAAACTCATCCTTTTTTATGGCTGCATAGTATTCCATGGTGTACATGTGCCACATTTTCTTAATCCAGTCTGTCACTGATGGACATTTGGGTTGATTCTAAGTGCTGCAATAAACATACGTGTGCATGTGTCTTTATAGCAGCATGATTTATAATCCTTTGGGTATATACCCAGGAATGGGATGGCTGGGTCATATGGTACTTCTAGTTCTAGATCCTTGAGGAATCACCATACTGTTTTCCATAATGGTTGAACCAGTTTACAGTCCCACCAACAGTGTAAAAGTGTCCCTATTTCTCCACATCCTCTCCAGCACCTGTTCTTTCCTGACTTTTTAATGATTGCCATTCTAACTGGTGTGAGACTGTATCTCATTGTGGTTTTGATTTGCATTTCTCTGATGGCCAGTGATGATGAGCATTTTTTCATGTGTCTGTTGGCTGTATAAATGTCTTCTTTTGAGAAATATCTGTTCATATCCTTTGCCCACTTTTTGATGGGGTTGTTTTTTTTTTTCTTGTAAATTTGTTTGACTTCTTTTTAGGTTCTGAATATTAGCCCTTTGTCAGATGAGTAGATTGCAAAAACTTTCTCCCATTCTGTAGGTTGCCTGTTCACTCTGATGGTAGTTTCTTTTGCTGTGCAGAAACTCTTTAGTTTAATTAGATCCCATTTGTCAATTTTGGCTTTTGTTGCCGTTGCTTTTGGTGTTTTAGATGTGAAGTCCTTGCCCATGCCTATGTCCTGAATGGTATTACCTAGGTTTTCTTCTAGGGTTTTTATGGTATTAGGTCTAGCATTTAAGTCTCTAATCCATCTTGAATTAATTTTCGTATAAGGAGTAAGGAAAGGATCCAGTTTTAGCTTTCTACTTATGGCTAGCCAATTTTCCCAGCACCATTTATTAAATAGGGAATCCTTTCCCCATTTCTTGTTTTTCTCAAGTTTGTCAAAGATCAGTTGGCTGTAGATGTGTGGTATTATTTCTGAGGACTCTGTTCTATTCCATTGGTCTATATCTCTGTTTTGGTACCAGTACCATGCTGTTTGGTTACTGTAGCCTTGTAGTATAGTTTGAAGTCAGGTAGCGTGATGCCTCCAGCTTTGTTCTTTTGACTTAGGATTGTCTTGGCAATGTGGCTCTTTTTTGGTTCCATATGAACTTTAAAGCAATTTTTTCCAATTCTGTGAAGAAACTCATATGTAGCTTGATGGGAATGGCATTGAATCTATAAATTACCTTGGGCAGTATGGCCATTTTCACGATACTGATTCTTCCTGTCCATGAGCATGGTATGCTCTTCCATTTGTTTGTGTCCTCTTTTATTTCACTGAGCAGTGGTTTGTAGTTCTCCTTGAAGAGGTCCTTTACATCCCTTATAAGTTGGATTCCTAGGTATTTTATTCTCTTTGAAGCAATTGTGAATGGAAGTTCATTCATGATTTGGCTTTCTGTTTGTTACTGGTATATAAGAATGCTTGTGACTTTTGCACATTAATTTTGTATCCTGAGACTTTACTGAAGTTTCTTATCAGCTTAAGGAGATTTTGGGCTGAGACAATGGGTTTTCTAAATATACCATCATGTCATCTGCAAACAGGGACAATTTGACTTCTTCTTTTCCTAACTGAATGCCCTTGATTTCTTTATCTTGCCTGATTGCCCTAGCCAGAACTTCCAACACTATGTTGAATAGGAGTGGTGAGAGAGGGCATCACTGTCTTGTGCCAGTTTTCAAAGGTAATTTTTCTAGTTTTTGCTCATTCAGTATGATATTGGCTGTGGTTTTGTCATAAATAGATCTTATTATTTTGAGATATGTTCCATCAATACCGAATTTATTGAGCGTTTTTAGCATGAAGGGCTGTTGAATTTTATCAAAGGCCTTTTCTGCATCTATTGAGATAATCATGTGGTTCTTGTCTTTGGTTCTGTTTATATGCTGGATTACGTTTATTGATTTGCGTATGTTGAACCAGCCTTGCATCCCAGGGACGTAGCCCACTTGATCATGGTGGATAAGCTTTTTGATGTGCTGCTGGATCTGGTTTGCCAGTATTTTATTGAGGATTTTTGCATCGATGTTCATCAGGGATATTGGGCTAAAATTCTCTTTTTTTGTTGTGTCTCTGCCAGGCTTTGGTATCAAGATGATGTTGGCCTCATAAAATGAGTTAGGGAGGATTCCCTCTTTTTCTATTGATTAGAATAGTTTCAGAAGGAATGGTACCAGCTCCTCCTTGTACTTCTGGTAGAATTCAGCTGTGAATCCATCTGGTCCTGGACTTTTTTTGGTTGGTAGGCTATTAATTATTGCTTCAATTTCAGAGGCTGCTATTGGTCTATTCAGGGATTCAGCTTCTTACTGGTTTAGTCTTAGGAGGGTGTAAGTGTCCAGGAAATTATCCATTTCTTCTAGATTTTCTAGTTTATTTGCATAGAGGTGTTTATAGTATTCTCTGATGGTAGTTTGTATTTCTGTGGGGTCAGTGGTGATATCCCCTTTATCGTTTTTTATTGCATCTATTTGATTCTTCTCTCTTTTCTTCTTTATTAGTCTTGCTAGCAGTCTATCAATTTTGTTAATCTTTTCAAAAAA
>NW_022314524.1:0-4224 GCF_002776525.5 Piliocolobus tephrosceles
GTTTCTCCAGAACTGTTTTGTCAGGTCCCAAACTGGCAGAACTGAATGTCTTTAGCATCCTATTTCCCCTGATTATGGAGCCAATGTCACCCTCCATTATTTTGTTTCCAAATAAGCAGCCAGATCCTTAGTCGCTCATTGACTTTCAGAATTCATTGAGAACAGAAAGACAAGGTATCTTCTGGTATTTTGAGAAAATATATGTCCTTTGAAAAGTTAATGCTAAATAGAGAATAGAAATAAGAAAATTCAGTGTCTTTGAATTGGAAAATAAAAAATTATACTTCCTCTCCACAAACAAAAAGACAGAGGAATGGAGAAGACAATGAATTTTCTGACTTGAAGTTTTAATCTTGCAAGGGAAACAATGCTGCTCAGTAACTGCAGGAGTTCTTGACCACTGGAACCTCCCAAGTGTCTGCTTTTTCACCAAATATTGGAATATTTGAATAAATCTGGGATTATATAAGGGAGGGCAGTTGGGAAGACCAGTTGGGTCAGAGGAGCAATCATAACACATATTTAATATACCTTTATTCTGATGGATGAAGCTTCATATTGACAGTTGAGCATGTTGTCATTAAATAATGAAAAGTATCTAAGTTTTTATTCAAAGCTTTATTGTTCTTCTCTTGGCTCTGAAAGCACAATATGCTTTCTCTCTTAGTACAGAGCCTCTGCATGTGTATAGTTTTCATTGCCTAAAATAATCTTTTCATTTTTCTTTGCTTAGGTCATTCCTATTTGTCTTTCTTGTTCAACCTACTTAGGTTTACTTACAATGACCTTATCTGACCTTCAATATTGTGTTAGGCTACTAGGCTCCACTACTGCAGACTTCTACTGTAGCACCAAGAAAATTTCTTTCTTTTTTTTTTTATTGTATTTTAAGTTCTAGGGTACATGTGCACAACGTGCAGGTTTGTTACGTATGTATACCTGTGCCATGTTTGTGTGCTGCACCCATTAACTGCAGTTTCTCTGCATTTCGGGCACCACCAAACACCCAGAGGAGGGTTTCCAGACAGAAGAGTTTCCAGAGCACATATGCCTCCTAACCTGAGAGAGGATGCAGCCTCTACTTACTCTCTTTTCAGACTATTTCAGTAGTACTAGCCCACCAATGGAAAAGAGCACAGGTAGTAATTGAAGCCATAGTTCTCTCCAGTCTTCTGGCTAATCTTGGTATAGCCACCTCTATCCAGACTCAGAAAATGTAAAGTATGGGCTCTTGCTTCACTGATAATGAAGTCTGGTTAGTTCCAGAAGTACCTGGGGCAGTTACAACTCTAGTGTATCAACAATCCTGCCCTTTGGGAACTTATCAATTCTTCCTTCTTTGGGACAAATAGGCTCTCCTGGGACAGACAGATATATGGTAGAAGAAAAGGATTTTTCTTTCTCTCTGAAAGAAAGGACTCCTGGCAATCCAGCCATACACAGGCTGCATGTTCTGTAGGTAGGAAGTCAGTCTCCTGGGTACAGGACTGTTATGTACACATCTCTATGTATTCACATTCGTTTGCCTGTGCATACTCAGTAGGGCCTTTTATGGATCCAATAAGCAAACTCAGAAATTTTTGCAGGTGTTTTGCACATGCTTGTCAGATAGGTACAGCCCAAACCATGCTGTTGAATGGACTCGTGTTAACATCATAACTTTTATCATGGCATTATAATGATAAAAATACATGAGAAAATCGAATAAAATCTTACAGAGAAAATACAATCTTACAGAGAAAATCTTACAGAGAAAACTTTCTTCAGAGAATAAAGTCCCATAATAAATTTTGCTGTAGTGAGAACTTTAAAAATGATATTTATATATAACTGGATTTTAGTTAAGAATCATGAAATTGTCTTTTATTTTTAATTTTCATTTTGAGCCTCATGTGAATTATTCATACTCCTCACGTAATGGGAACAAACATCATCAGTTTCTTCAAGACCTTTCTTCTATTTTCCTTTCCAACGTTTTTATTCGAGGGGTACATGTGCAGTTTGATACATGGATAAATTGCGTGTTGTTGGTGTTTGATATACAGATTATTTCATCACCCAGGTAGTGAGCATAATAAGTGATAGTTTTTTGATCCTCATCCTCCTCCCACCCTCCACCCTCAGGTCAGCCCCCGTGTCTATTGTTCTCTTCTTTTTGTCCATTTTTACTTAGTGTTTAGCTCTCACTTATAAGAAGATGTGGTATTTGGTTTTCTGTTCTTGCATTAATTCACTTAAGGTGAATTAATGCAACAGCTGCAGCTATGTTGCTGCAAAAGAATTAATTTCTCTGTTTTTTTTTTTTTTTTTTTTTAACAGGGTCTCACTTTGTTACCTAGGCTGGAGTGCAGTGGCATAAACAGAGCTTACTGCAGCCTCGACCTCCCAGGCTTAAGTGATCCTTTTGCCTCACTCCCAAAAGTAACTAGTCCTACAGGTAATCAAAAATACAAAAATCCATACTAAACTTTATAATTTAGTTTCTTATTTCCTGGGAGGTAAAATGGATGGTTAATCTTGTGATAAGTTTTTCCCAACCATTCCCCGCCCTCGTGACCAAGAGCCCAAAGCTGGAGCTTAGACAGGACTGTACTCAACTCCCAGGTCTGCCACTTGACAAGTTACATATGTTATCTGAGTTTCATATTTCTAATTTGTATAGTCGTTGTGAGGAATAAATGTGATTATATTAGAAAAGAACTTGGTGGTTCTTATACTGTTCTTGTGGTTACTATAAGATTTCATCTCCCAACAGTTTGGGGGGCAAAGGATGTCAACAATAAATTACTAAATGCTTGCTTCTATTCACCATGGAGCCTGTTACATAGAATTACCATGCCAAAGGCAGCTTGATCTCAAATAAGTGACATTGTTGGTTTCATTATTGTTGGTTTTGTGCTCATTTTAGAAAATGATTTTCTTTGTTTATAGCATCTTAGTAAACATAGTTGGCTTTGGGCCTCTAATTGAAACTCATGCACATGTATTGTGCCTATCTCTCATCCCCCCCATGGTTAATTTTGGAGAGGCCATATAGATAACTTTTTAAGAAAGACATTTCAAAATCGGTCCAACTACGTTCATTTGGTGTGCTGATGAAGATAATCTTAATTTAATACTTATTAAGCTAGTGAAGTCTCCTTTTTATTTTATAAGATTAATTCATGTTGATGTAGTTGGGAGGTGAAGCAAATTTCACACCAATAACTCTTTATCAAGGTCAGCCTCAGGACCACAAATGGATATTTGGGTGATTAGAATCTATTTTTGTAATTCATTATTTCCTTTATTTCCCGCTCTTTCTAACACAAATCCAGTTGCAAATTTTCTGTGATCTAATTAAAATTTATCATTGGTACTTACTTATAAAAGACAGTTATTTTGAGTGTTCTCTAGAGCTTATTCTGAGCATGAAACCTGCTGTATTGGCCTTGTCATACTTTGCAGAAGGCTCTAATGTCAGAATCAGAGGCCCATGAGGCTGCTAAGTGATTCATTCCTTATTTATTGCTTTTATAGAAGTCAATTCAATACTGGAGTCCAGTCTTCTGCACAAGGCCAATGACCCTTCCATGACAGAACCTGTTATTGGTTGAATAGTGTTGGATAAAACCCCATAATAACCTGGTGACTTCTCTTCAACAATAGAGGGTGGTTGTCCTTCACATAGCTCACAGATTACTTTAGATTTCAGATGTGCAAATTCTTGGGTTCCCATTCAAACCTTGCCAGGACTGCCTTAAATATGTATGTCTGTATTCTTCAATGTAATACATTTATTTTCCTAGGCTTCCAGAACTGTAATTAGATATTGCAAATTTTACTGCTCTTATACATCTAACCTCATCTCCACAAAATACTTGATCAAACAAACTAAGGAGTTTAATAAGTAATGGAGAGTTCTGGGTTAAGAAACAGCTAATATAGTCATAAGGCTAAAGATAAAATTTTTGATAGGGTTAAGAAAAGTAGCAGATGAAGAAGTCCTCTTGAATAAATTGTGATATAGGATGGGGAAACAGATAGTGGCTACAAGTGAATATTCAACCTTAGATGTAGAGAGGCAATGCTTGCCATCTGGAGATTGCAATATTCTGAGCCAATCCTACTATGGGACCAGTGAGTAAGCATATAACAGAGGATTTCTCCTTACGGCAATGTGATGGTTATTAATATTGAGTGTCAACTTATGTATTAGTCCATTCTCATGCTGCTGATAAAGAT
>NW_022314524.1:4234-11353 GCF_002776525.5 Piliocolobus tephrosceles
TGGGTTCCAATAGTCTTGGGCAGCTCTGCCCCTGTGGCTTTGCAGGGTAAAGCCTGCCTCCCAGTTGCTTTCATGGGCTGGTGTCAAGCATCTGTGACTTTTCCAGGAGAAGAGTGCAAGTTGTGGATTCTGGGGTCTGGAAGATGGTGGCCCTCTTCTCACAGATCCTTTAGATAGTGCCCCAGTAGGGACTCTGTGTGGGGCTCTGATCCCACATTTCCCTTCTGCACTGCCCTAGCAGAGATTCTCCCTGAGAACCCCACCCCTGCCACAAACTTCTGCCTGGCCATCCAGGCATTTCCACACATCTTCAGAAATCTAGGCAGAGGTTCTCAAACTCCAATTTTAGACTTCTGTGCCCTTGACAGCACAAAGCCACGTGGAAGCTGCCAAGGCTTGGGGCTTGCACCATCTGAAGCCATAGCCTAGCTCTATGGCCCATTTCAGCCCTGGCTGGAGTGGGTGGGACACAGGGTACCAAGTCCATAGACTACATATGGCACAGAGAACCCAAGCCAGGTCCAAGAAACCATTTTCTCCTCAGTCTCTGGGCCTGTGATGGGAAGGGCTGCAGTGAAGACTTCTGACATGCCCTGGAGACATTTTCCCCATTGTCTTGGTTGTTAACATTCAACCCTTTCCTTGTTACTTATGCAAATTTCTGCAGTGGGTTTGAATTTCTCCTCAGAAAATGTTTTTTTCTTTTCTGTCACATTGTCAGGTTGCAAATTTTCCCAACTTTTCTGTTCTGCTTCCCTTATAAAACTGAATGTCTTTAACAGCACCCAAGTCATATTCTTGAATGCTTTGCTGCTTAGAAGTTTCTTCCACCAGAAAACCAGCAAAAAAATGCTGAAAATTCCCAAAACCAGAATACTTCTTGTCATCCATAAGATCACAACTCCTCGCCAGAAAAGGAACAAAACTGGATGGAGAATGAGTTGGATGAATTGACAGAAATAGGCTTCAGAAGATGGGTAATAACAAACTCCTTCAAGCTAAAAGAGCAAGGTCTAATGCAATTCAAGGAAGATAAAAACCTTGACAAAAGGTTACTGGAATTGTTAACTAGAATAACCAGATTAGAGAAGAACATAAACGACCTGATGAATCTGAAAAATATAGCAATAGAACATCGTGAAGCATACACAAGTATCAATAGTTGAATCAATCAAGAAGAAGAGAGGATATCAGATACTGAAGATCAACTTAATGAAATAAAGTGTGAAGAGAAGATTAGAGAAAAAAATGAAAACTAACAAACAAAGCCTCTAAGAAATATGGGACTATGTGAAAAGATCAAACCTACATTTGATTGGTGTACCTGAAAATGATGGGGAGTACGGAACCAAGTTGGAAAATACTCTTCAGGATATAATCTAGGAGAACTTCCCGAGACTAGGAAGACAGGTAAACATTCAAATTCAGGAAATACAAGCAACACTACAAAGATACTCCTGGAGAAGAGCGACTCCAAGACACATAATCATCAGATTCACCAAGGTTGAAATGAAGGAAAAAATGTTAAGGGTAGCCAAAGAGAAAGGCCAGGTTACCAAAAAAAAAAAACGAAGCCCGTCAGACTAACACAGAATTTCTCTTCAGAAAACCTACAAGCCAGAAGGGATTGGGGCCAATATTCAACACTCTTACAGAAAAGAATTTTCAACGCAGAACTTTATATCTAGCTAAACTAAGCTTTATAAGCAAAGGAGAAATAAAATCCTGTACAGACAAGTAAATGCTGAAGAATTTTGTCACCACCAGGTCTGCCTTATGAAAGCTCCTGAAGGAAGCACTAAATATGTAAAGGAAAAACTGGTACCAGCCACTGCAGAAAGATGCCAAAATGTAAAGACCATCAAAACTATGAAGAAACTGCAAATAATGTTCAAAATAACCAGCTAGCATCATGATGACAGGATCAAATTCACACAAAACAATATTAATCTTAAATGTAAATGGACCAAAGACCCCAAAGAAAAGACACAGACTGGAAAATTGGATAAACAGTCAAGGCCCACTGGTGTGCTTTATTCAGGAGACCCATCTCATGTGCAAAGACACAAATAGGCTCAAAATAAAGGGATGGAGGAAGATTTACCAAGCAACTGGAAAGAAAAAATCAGGGACTGCAATCCTAGTCTCTGATAAAGAGACTTTAAACCAACAAAGATCAGAAAAGACAAATAAGGGTTTACATAATGGTAAAGGGATCAATGCAATAGGAAGAGTCCAATATCCTAAATATATATGCATCCAATAAAGGAGCACCCATATTCCTAAAGCAAGTTCTTAGAGGCCTGCAAAGAGACTAAGACTCTCACACAAAAATAGTGGGAGACTTTAACATCCCACTATTAATATTAGGCAGATAAATGAGACAAAAAGTAACAAGGACATTCAGGACTTGAACTCAGCTCTGGACCTAGTAGACCTAATAGACATCTACAGAACTCTCCACCCCAAATCAACAGAATATACATTCTTCTCAGCACCACATTGCACTAATTCTAAAATTCACCACATAATTGAAAGTAAAACACTCCTCGTCATGTGCAAAAGAACGGAAATCATAACAAGCAGTCTCTCAGACCACAGTGCAATCAAATTAGAACTCAGGAATAAGAAACTCCCTCAAAACTGTACAACTATATGGAAACTGAACAACCTGCTCCTGAATGACTACTGGGTACATAATGAAATGAAGGCAGAAATAAAGATGTTCTTTGAAACCAATGAGAACAAAGACACAAAGTACCAGGATTTCTGGGACATATTTGAAGCAGTGTGTAGAGAGTACTTTATAGCATTAAATGCCCACAGGAGAAAGCGGGAAAGATCTGAAATCAAAAACCTAACATCACAATTAGAATAACTAGACAAGCAAGAGCAAACAAATTCAAAAGCTAGCAGAAGACAAGAAAAAACGAAGATCAGAGCAGAATTGAATGAGATAGAGACACGAAAAACCCTTCAAAAAATCAATAAATCCAGGAGCTGGTTTTTAAAAAGATTAACAAAATAGATAGACCACTAACCAAACTAATAAAGAAGAAAATAGAGAAGAATGAAATAGACACAATAAAAAATGATAAAGGAGATATCACCACCAATCCCACAGAAATACAAACTACCATCAGAGAATACTATAAACACCTCTATGCCAATAAACTAGAAAATCTAGAGAAAATGGATAAATTGCTGGAAACACACACACCCTCCTAAGACTAAACCAGGAAGCAGTGGAATCCCTAAATAGACCAATAACAAATTCTGAAATTGAGGCAGTAATTAATAGCCTACCAACTAAAAAAAGCCCAGGACCAGACAGATTCAAGGAATTCTACCAGAGATACTAAGAGGAGCTGGTACCATTCCTTCTGAAATGATTCCAAACAAAAGAAAAAGAGGGACTCCTCTCTAATACATTTTATGAGGCCAGCATCATTCTGATGCCAAAAACAGGTAGAGAAAAAAAAAAGAAGAAGGAAAGAAAATTTCAGGACAATATCCCTGATGAACATCGATGCAAAAATCCTCAATAGAATACTGGAAAACTCAATCCATCAGCATATCAAAAAGCTTATCCACCACGATAAGTTGGCTTAATCCCTGGGATACAAGGCTTGTTCAACATATGCAAATCAGTAAATGTAGTCCATCACATAAACAGAACCAATGACAAAAATCACATGATTATTTTGATGGATGCAGAAAAGGCCTTTGATAAAATTCAACACCTCTTCATGCTAAAAAACACTGAATAAACTAGGTGTTGATGGAACATACCTCAAAATGATAAGAGTTACTTATGACAAACCCACAGCCAATATCATACAGAATGAGCAAAAGCAGGAAGCCTTCCCTTTGAAAACCAGCACAAGACAAGGATGCCCTCTCTCATCATTCCTATTCAACATAGTATTGGAAGTTCTGGCCAGGGCAATCAGACAAGAAAAGGAAATAAAGGGTATTCAAATAGGAAAAGAGGAAGTCAAATTGTCTCTGTTTGCAGATGACATGATTGTATTTTTAGAAAACCCCATTATCTTCTTAAGCTGATAAGCAACTTCAACAAAGCCTCAGGATACAAAATCAATGTGCAAAAATCACAAGCATTCCTATGCACCAATCATAGACAAACAGAGAGCCAAATAATCAGTGAACTCCCATTCACAATTGCTATTAAGAGAATAAAATACCTAGGAATAAAACTTACAAGTGATGCAAAGGACCTTTTCAAGGACAACTACAAACCACTGCTCAAGGAAGTAAGAAAGGAAACAATCAAATGGAAAAATATTCCATGCTCATGGATAGGAAGAATCAATATCATGAAAATGGCCATACTGCCCAAAGTAATTTATAGATTCAATGCTATCCCCATTGAGCTACCACTGACTTTCTTCACAGAATTAGAAAACCTACTTTAAATTTCATATGGAACCAAAGAAAAGCCCATATAGCCAAGACAATTGTAAGCAAAAAGAACAAAGCTGGAGGTGTCACACTACTTGACTTCAAACTATACTACAAGGCTACAGTAATCAAAACAGCACGGTACTGGTACTAAAACACATACATAGACCAATGAAACAGAATAGAAGAAAAATAATGCCACACATCTACAACCATCTGATCTTTGACAAACTTGACAAATAAATGGTGTTGGGAAAACTGGCTAGCCATATGCAGAAAACTGAAACTGGACCCCTTCCTTACACCTTATACAAAAATTAACTCAAAATGGATTAAAGACTTAAATATAAAGCCTGAAATCATAAAAACCCTAGAAGAAAACCTAGGCAATACCATTCAGGACATAGGCATGCGCAAGGACTTCACAGCTAAAACACCAAAAGCAATGGCAACAGAAGCCAAAATTGACAACTGGGATCTAATTAAACTAAACAGCTTCTGAAAAGCAAAAGAAACTATCATCAGAGTGAACAGGCAACCTATAGAATGAGAGGAAATTTTTGCAATCTATTCATCTGACAAAGGGACTACAAGGAACTTAAACAAATTAACGAGAAAAAAAAAAAACATCAAAAAGTGGATGAAGGATATGAACAGACATTTCTCAAAAGAAGACATGTATGCAGCCAACAAATATATGAAAAAAAAAAAAAACTCATCATCACTGGTCATTAGAGAAATGCAAATCAAAACCACAATGACATACCATCTCATGACAGTAGAATTGTGATCATTAATATGTCAGGAAACAACAGATGCTGGAGAGGATGTGGAGAAACAGGAACGCTTTTACAGTGTTGGTGGGATTGTAAATTAGTCTAACCATTGTGGAAGACAGTGTGCTGATTCCTCAAGAATCTAGAACTAGAAATACCATTTGACCCAGCAATCCCTATCCCGGATATATATCCAAAGGATTGCAAATCATTCTGCTCTAAAGACATATTCACATGTGTGTTTATTGCAGCACTAGTCACAATAACAAAGACTTGGAATCAACCAAATCCCCATTAATGATAGACTGGATAAAGAAGACGTGGCACGTATACACCATGGAATACTATTGAAACCATAGAAAACGAATGAGTTCATGTCCTTTGCAGGGATGTGGATGAAGCTGGAAACCATCATTCTCAGCAATCTAATACAGGAATAGGAAACCAAACATCACATGTTAAGTGGGAATTGAACAACCAGAAAAAAGGGGACAGAGGGAGTGGAATATCACACATTGGGGCCTGTTGGAGGTGGGGGTCAAGGGGAGGGTAAGCATCTGGAGAAATACCTAATGCAGATGATGGGTTGATGGTTGCGCTGTGGCACATGAATACCTATGTAACAAACCTGCACATTCTGCTTATGTATCCCAGAACTTAAAGTATAGTAGTAGTAGTAGTAGTAGTAGTAGTAGTAATAATAATAATAATAATAATAATAATAATAATAAAGGAATTTCTTCTACCAGATACTCTAAATCATCTCTCTCAGATTCATATTTCACAGATATCTATGGCAAGAGCAAAATGCCACCAGTCTCTTTGCTAAAATATAACAAGAGTCACCTATGCTTCAGTTCCCATCAAGTTCCTCATCTCCATCCAAGAGCACTTCAGCCTGGACCTTATAGTCCATATTGCTTTCAGGCTTTTGGTTAAAGCCATTCAACAAGTCTCTAGGAAGTTCCAAACTTTCCCACATTTTCCTATCTTCTTCTGAGCCTTCCAAACTGTTCCAAACTCTGACTGTTATCCAGTTACAAAGTCACTTTCACATTTTTGGGTATCTTTTAAGGAACACCCCACTCTACTGGTACCATTTTACTGTATTAGTGCATTTTAATGCTGCTGATAAAGACATACTGAGACTGGGAAGAAAAAGAGGTTTAATGGGACTTATGATTCCACATGGCTGGGGAGGCCTCAGAATCATGGCGGGAGGAAAAAGCACTTCTTACATGGCAGTGGCAAGAGAAAATGAGTAAGATACAAAAGCAGAAACCCCTGATAAAACCATCAGATCTCATGAGACTTATTCACTACCATGAGAACAGTATAGGAAAAATGACCCCCATGATTCAAATTATCTCCCACCAGGTCTCTCCCACAACATGTGGAAATTACAGGAGTACAATTCAAGATGGGATTTGGGTGGGCACATAGGCAAACATATCAACTTGATTTGATTGAAGGATGCAAAGTGTTGTTCCTGGGTGTCTGTGAAGGTGTAGCCAAAGGAAATAAAAATTATTTCTATTAATTATTCTATTGAAACATATTATAATGTCCACTATATTAAAATATACTATAAAATGTTCCCTTAGCATGGCTTTTATGATGCTTTTAACTGTAAATTGAACTTTAGAGAAGTTTCTGAAGACATAAATCCTCGAAAATTACTAAAGTCATAACTGAATCATATACATTAACTACTAAAATTTTAAAACAAAATGATTTTCCACAATGATCACTATTATATCATATATAGTTATTTGATCACTGTTTGAAAACCATCTGAAATAAACACAAAAGGGCTATTTATGTAAACCATGTCATCTGAAGTTCAGTAGGGGTTGCAATAACACTTGAGCACAGAATTAGTTCTCTGGATTAATTTTACAGAGGTCCTGGGTGTTACTTG
>NW_022314524.1:11363-11731 GCF_002776525.5 Piliocolobus tephrosceles
TTGCAGCACTTTCAGCATTGATTATTAAGTCAGGTTGCTCTCTGACCTGCTGCCTCATAGTTGTTTGTTGTCTGCAGTTTCCTCATCCAGATGACTTCATTCTCCTTGCCCTGAACAGTAAACAACCCTGATTTTCCATCCCCTCACCCTCCACCCCCTTAAAAACTCTTCCCCAGAACCCCTCAGGGAGATGGATTTCAGAGTCTTCTCCCATATCCTTGCTTGATACTCTATGATCAATAAATCCTATCTCTGCTGCATTCCTGCTATCTGAGTGTAATGGTTCTGTTACTGAACAGTGGACATACAAACCTGTTGCTCTTATAACAAAATGGTGTAGGTTAAGTTTATCAAGGTTATTGATTTTT
>NW_022314524.1:11741-12063 GCF_002776525.5 Piliocolobus tephrosceles
GGTCTTAGGTTTCTTCTTCAATCGCACAGATTTTGTCCATCTTTCCTTCTCTTTCTCCCTACCTTTAGTTCCTGTGATTTAGGTGCCTTCAGCACAGAGACCAGCCACAGCGCACAGGTGATGTCTTGTTACACGGGGCTGGGGTCCAACAGAGTGAAGGCCAGGAATTTCTTTCTCCTGGTGATGAATAATTACTGGCCGCATTGATTGATAGCATATTCCATTCTAGACGCAGGACACACTTATGAGGTATGGTCTCTCTGATCAAATTTCATGAATGCATTGTGGTTAAGGAATGTGTCCAAGGTATAGACTGAGAGCA
>NW_022314526.1:0-2763 GCF_002776525.5 Piliocolobus tephrosceles
AGCACTCAACCTAGATTCCTTGCATGCGCAGTTCACAATAGAATTCGGCTCGTAGGAGAATCTAATGTGCAGCTGCTCTTTCAGGAGGTGGAGCTCAGGCAGTGATGCTCACCCACCATGCACTTCAGGCTGGGTGGCCTGGTTTCTAACAGGCTGCGGACCACTTGTTGTTCACTGCCTAGCGTTTGGGGACCCCTGCTGTAAATGCTTGGAGATTGTAGAATGTAGCCTCTGAGAAGGGGCATAGAAAACCAGGAGTCAGAAGAGCTCTAAATCAATGCATATTGAATGGATTCTTGAGGAAGGAGTGCAAAGAGGAATATCCCTACTTACTCTCCCTCTACCTGGCATCATCATTCCCAGTGACCTACTTGAAGAACTGGGGTACTTCAAGATAGTTTAGGCTTGTTAGACCAGGGACCACCAGAAAAGGAAACGATTAATGTGTTCATGCGGGTTAATCAGTTGCAGGTTTTTTATTACTTCAGTGCAGGGTGTTGACCATGGAGAAGTCTGTGCGTGTCTTGGACAGGAGTACATGGGAAATCTCTTTCTTCTACTCAAATTTGCTGTGATCCTAAAAGTGTTTTAAGATAGATTTAGTGTAAAACAAGTGGCAGAGACATTTTGGAAGAAATGTTGACCACTTCCGAGAAATTATGTTTAGTCTTACCATGTGATCAAGCAATCCTACTCCAAATGATTTATCCATTTGATTTTAACATTTATGTCCCCACAAAGTCTCCATGGGAATGTTTGCATCAGCCTGACTGATTGCTGCCTTTCCCACTCCATAAGTGTTACTTACATGGTGACAGGCAAAAAGACTATTTCCTATATAATTAGAGTGTATAAATCCTTCTATTGCTTGTTTTCCTCAATTACTTAACCCATTTTCTAAACACATTTCAGCCTCATAAATCCTGTTATCTCCTCAGCCCAGCACACCTGCCTCCTCCCTCAGTGTTTCTGACACTCTCATGATGTGGATTTTCACACTGTGTCTTTCACCCAGGAATACATGGCCGTGTCCTCAGATCTCAGGCTGCTCAGCTCCATTTGGCAGTGTCTGTAGACGTGCCCTCGGTCATGGTGACTCTGCCCTGGAACTTCTGTGCATATATTGTTTCACCATCTTCAGCATCAACGGGTCCCATCCACTCAAGCCCTTTTCCAGGGGCCTGTCACATCCACTGCATGTAGTGGAAGGTGAAGGTGTTTCTAGAAGCCTTGCAGGAGACCTTCACTGAGGACCCAGGTTTCCTCACCTCAGCCCCAGACAGCACCAGCTGGACCTGGGACTGGGCACCTGTGGAGAGGATAAAAGAGTGGATAAAATCTCCCTTGACTTTACCCAGTCCCCTCATCAGCCCTGGAACTTAGGATTCTCTTACCTATAGCTGCTGCCACCAAGAGGAGGATCCTCCAGGTCCAGTCCATGGTGAGGTGCTGTGCTCTGGGGGCTTCTGTAGGGGAGGGATGTTGTTGTTGTGTGATGCTCTCTGAGCAAGGACAGATCTGTATTTACCTTGGTAGACACCATTTGCATATTCATGAGGCAGGTATTTCATAACTCAAGCCACGCCAACCTGAGGAAGAAGATAGGTGATACATGGACCACACCACAGTGGGATGCTGAGCTCCCTGCTCTGAACTTTAGTTAATGATATTTGTCCTCTGGCATGCTCAGAAGTCCATGAAGACAGAACTCATCTTACAGAAAACCAGACTCCCCAGGATAGTGTCCTCAGTGTGATTTCTTGTTCATGTGGCACATTGACAACCTGTGGTTGAAGGTCACATCAGATTATAACTTTACACAAAGACCCCATGTCTCAAAGCCCCCCGAAACACACACTCACAGTGGCATATTTGCACAGTAATGAGCCTCAGATTTGCCCTCCTTCCAAGTGTCTTGTCAATGAAAAGTGCTTCCAACGCTGGCAATAGTCCTGCTTGTGTTTGTTGTTGTTGTTTTGTTGTTTTGTTGTTTCATTTTTTCCAAACAGAACTAAAGCAAGCTCAATACTACTGGAGATTTGTAAAGTGTCTTCATGTTCCCTTTACCAGTTCTCACCTGAGAACCCTGCAGATGACCCACGAAAGGTAAATCTAAGGCCTTTGAGGGAGAGGTTGTGACCTTGGTCCTGAAGCTGTTGCTCTCAGAGGCTTCGAATCACTTCACTGTCCTTGATTTGTTCTCTCCCACTGCCTTTAGTTTCCCTAAATTCTAGTGCTTGGACAGAGTCTGTGCATTGCCACACTTTTCTCTTTAATCCAGATTAATCCTATTGGTGAGGAGGGGAGGTGATGTGGTAGGCAGGGGAGCAGTATATGTTCTGGAAATTGACTTCCAATGTTTTCTTGCTGTTTTTTCTCTAGGTTGCACCCGTTACAAGGAGTCTCCAATGGTACAGCTGATCTTCCTCTGTCCTCCACTCTCCCTCCTGGCTGCAGCATCCACAGATTATTTTCTTGAATCTGATCCCAGTTGTTTATTAATTATACCCTTCTTCATGACACAGGAAGACTAAGATGAAACTGTCTCAGATGGAAAATAAACCCTTCGTCTCACATAGAATAAAATCTTGAAAAGCATTTTTCCCTGTGGGGTCTGTTAGGAGAAAGTTGCAAGCATATTTATCAGAGAATAGTTCTCCTGATGACAGAGCCATGAGTGATTTTGTTTGGATTCTCATCTTGAGAACCCAGAATGGGAATGGGAGGAAGATGCGTGGATCGGCATCACATCTGTAGGAGGGG
>NW_022314528.1:0-7792 GCF_002776525.5 Piliocolobus tephrosceles
GTGACAAAGGAAATATCCTCCTATGAAAACTAGAAGGAAGCTTCCTTAGAAACTTCTTGTTGATGTGTGAATTCATCTCACAGAGTAACACTTATGTTTCATGGAGCAGGCCATTAACACTGTCTTTGAGGAACCTAAGAAAGGTTTGTTTTGATGGCTTAGAAGCCTATGCTGATAAAGGAAATATCATCAATTCAAAACGAGAGAGAAGCTTTGTGAGAAATTTTTTGTGATATCTGAATTCATCTGACAGAGTTACAAATTATTCCTCAGGAAGCAGTTTTCTAACCCTCTTTCCGTTGGAACCTGCCCAGTCATATTTCGGAGCCCATTTGGTCCCATTGTGAAAAAGTTAGTATCCTCAGAGAACAACTAGAGAATAGCTTTCCAAGAGATTGCTTTCTGATGTGTGGCTTCATCAAACAGCGTTCCACCATTCCCTTCTTGGAAGAGTTTTCTAAGATTCTTGTCGTGCATTCTGCAATGTGATATGTGGGAGCTCATTGAGGCCTATGGTGAAAAAGGATATATCCTCAGACAGACACCGGAAAGAAGCCTTCTGAGAAACTGCATTGCGTTGTGTGAATGCAAATCATCAGTTCAAAACGAGAGAGAAGCTTTCTGAGAAATTACTTTGTGATCTGTGAATTCATCTCACAGAGTTAAACTGATTCCTCAGGAAGCAGTTTGCTAACCCTCTTTTCGTGGAACCTGCACAGTGATATTTGGGAGCCAATTCGGGCCCATTGCGAAAAAGCAAGTATCCTCAGAGAACAACTAGAGAATAGCTTTCTAAGCGATTGCTTTCTGATGTGTGGCTTCATCAAACAGAGTTCCACCATTCTCTTCTTTGCACAGTTTGCTAACAGCCTTGTCGTGGATTCAGCAATGTGATACTTGGGACCTATTGTGAAAAAGGATATATTGTGGCCTATTGTGAAAAAGGATATATCCTCAGCCAGACACTGGAAAGAAGCCTTCTGAGAAACTGCATTGTGATGTGTGAATGCAACTGACAGAGTTACAAGTTTCTCTTCAGCCAACAGTTTGCCAACACAGTTTTATGGAAATCTGCAATGGGATATTTCTTAGTGCCCTGAGGCTAATGCTGACAAAGGAAATATCCTCCAATGAACACTAGAGGGAAGCTTCCTTAGAAACTTCTTGTAGATGTGTGAATTCATCTCACAGAGTTACACTTATGTTTCAAGGAGCAGGCCATTAACACTGTCTTTGAAGAATCTAAGAAACGTCACTTTGGATGGCTTTCAGGCCTACGCTGATAAAGGAAATATCATCAGTTGAAAACGAGAGAGATGCTTTCTGAGAAATTTCTTTATGATCTGTGAAT
This sequence comes from Piliocolobus tephrosceles, assembly GCF_002776525.5. Classification (NCBI taxonomy): domain Eukaryota; kingdom Metazoa; phylum Chordata; class Mammalia; order Primates; family Cercopithecidae; genus Piliocolobus; species Piliocolobus tephrosceles. The sequence goes on from NW_022314528.1 coordinate 1,352, forward strand.
TCATCTCATAGAGTTACACCTTATTCCTCAGGAAGCAGTTTGCTAACCCTCTTTTCGTGGAAACTGCACAGTGATATTTGGGAGCCAATTCGGGCCCATTGTGAAAAAGCAAGAATCCTCAGGGAACAACTAGAGAATAGCTCTCTGAGAGATTGCTTTCTGATGTGTGGCTTCATCACACAGAGTTCCACCATTCCCTTCCTGGAACAGTTTGCTAAGAGTCTTGCCCTGGATACTGCAATGTGATATCTGGGAGCTCATTGAGGGCTATGATGAAAAAGGATATTACCTCAGACAGACACTGGAAAGAAGCCTTCTGAGAAACTGCATTGCGATGTGTGAATGCAACTCACAGAGTTACACGTTTCTCTTCAGCCAACAGTTTGCCGACACAGTGTTCTGGAAATCTGCAATGGGATATTTCTTAGCGCACTGAAGCTAATGGTGACAAAGGAAATATCCTCCAATGAAAACTAGAAGGAAGCTTCCTTAGAAACTTCTTGTTGATGTGTGAATTCATCTCACAGAGTCACACTTATGTTTCATGGAGCAGGCCATTAACACTGTCTTTGAAGAACCTAAGAAAGTTTACTTTGGATGGCTTTGAGGCCTACGCTGATAAAGGAAATATCATCAGTTCAAAACGAAAGAGATGCTTTCTGAGAAATTTCTTGGTGATCTGTCAATTGATCTCACAAAGTTAAACTGATTCCTCAGGAAGCAGTTTGCTAACCCTTTTGTCGGGGAACCTGCACAGTGATATTTGGGAGCCAATTCGGGCCCATAGTGAAAAAGCAAGTATCCTCAGAGAACAACTAGAGAATAGCTTTCTGAGAGATTGCTTTCTGAGGTGTGGCTTCATCACACAGAGTTCCACCGTTCCCTTCTTGGAACAGTTCGCTAAGAGTCTTGTCGTGGATTCAGCAATGTGATACTTGGGAGCTCATTGAGGCCTATGGTGAAAAAGGATATATCCTCAGACAGACACTGGAAAGAAGCCTTCTGGGAAACTGCATTGCGATGTGTTAATGCAACTCACAGAGTTACACGTTTCTCTTCAGCCAACAGTTTGCCAAAACAGTTTTCTGGAAACCTGCAATGGGATATTTCTTAGCGCACTGAAGCTAATGGTGACAAAGGATATATCCTCCAATGAACACTAGAAGGAAGCTTCCTTAGAAACTTCTTGTTGATGTGTGAATTCATCTCACAGAGTTAAACTTATGATTCATGGAGCAGGCCATTAACACTGTCTTTGAAGAACCTAAGAAAGGTTACTTTGGATGGCTTTGAGGCCTACGATGATAAAGGAAATATCATCAGTTCAAAACGAGAGAGAAGCTTTCTGATTAATTTCTTTGTGATCTGTGAATTCATCTCACAGAGTTACACCTTATTCCTCAGGAAGCAGTTTGCAAACCCTCTTTTCGTGGGGTCTGCACAGTGATATTTGGGAGCCAATTCGGGCCCATTATGAAAAAGCAATTATCCTCACAGAACAACTTAGAGAACAGCTTTCTGAGAGATTGCTTTCTGATGTGTGGCTTCATCACACAGCGTTCCACCCTTCCTTTCTTGGAAGAGTTTGCTAAGAGTCCTGTCGTGAATTCTGCGATGTGATATTTGGGAGCTCTTTGAGGCCTATGGTGAAAAAGGATATATCCTCAGACAGGCACTGGAAAGAAGCCTTCTGTGAAACTACATTGTGATATGTGAATGCAACTCACAGAGTTACACTTTTCTCTTCAGCTAACAGTTTGCCAACACAGTTTTCTGGAAATCTGCAATGGGATATTTCTTAGCGCAGTGAAGCTAATGGTGACAAAGGAAATATACTCTTATAACAACTAGAAGGAAACGTCCTTAGAAATTTCCTGTTGATGTGTGCATTCATCTCACAGAGTTACACTAATGTTTCATGGAGCGGGTTATTAACACTGTCTTTGAAGAATTTAAGAAAGGTTACCTGGATGGCTTTGAGGCCTATGCTGATAAAGGAAATATCGTCGGTTCAAAATGAGAGAGAAGCATTCTGAGAAATTTCTTTGTGATCTCTGAATTCATCTCACAGAGTTACAACTTATTCCTCAGTACGCAGTTTGCTAACCCTCTTTTCATGGACCCTGCACTGTGATATTTCGGAGCCAATTCGGGCCCTTTGTGAAAAAGCAAGAATCGTCAGTGAAAAACTAGAGAATAACTTTCTGAGAGATTGCTTTCTGATGTGTGGCTTCATCACACAGAGATCCACCCTTCCCTTCTTCGAACAGTTTGCTAAGAGTCTTGTCGTGGATACTGCAATGTGATACTTGGGAGATATTGAGGGCTATGGTGAAAAAGGATATATCCTCAGACAGACACTGGAAAGCAGCCTTCTGAGAAACAGCATTGCGATGTGTGAATGCAACTCAAAAAGTTACACGTTTCCCTTCAGCGAACAGTTTGCCAACACAGTTTTCTGGAAATCTGCAATGGGATATTTCTTAGCAGAGTGAACTAATGGTGACAAAGGAAATATCCTCCTTTGTGAACTAAAAAGAAGCTTCCTTAGAAACTTCTTGTTGATGTGTGAATTCATCTCACAGAGTTAGATTAATGTTTCATGGAGCAGGCCATTAACACTGTCTTTGAAGAACCTAAGAAAGGTTACTTTGGATGGCTCTGAGGCCTACGCTGATAAAGGAAATATCATCAGTTCAAAACGAGAGAGATGCTTTCTGAGAAATTTATTTGTGATCTGTGTATTCATCTCACAGAGTTACAACTTATTCCTAAGGAAGCAGTTTGCTAACCCTCTTTTCGTGGAACATGCACAGTCATATTTCTGAGCCAATTCGGGCACATAGGGAAAAAGCAATTATCCTCAGAGAACAACTAGAGAATAGCTTTCTGAGAGATTGCTTTCCGATGTGTGGCTTCATCACACAGAGTTCCACCATTCCCTTCTTGGAAAAGTTTGCTAAGAGTCTTGCCCTGGATACTGCAATGTGATATCTGGGAGCTCATTGAGGACTATGGTGAAAAAGAATATTACATCAGACAGACAATGGAAAGAAGCCTTCTGAGAAACTGCATTGCGATGTGTGAATGCACCTCACAGAGTTACACGTTTCTCTTCAGCCAACAGTTTGCCGACACAGTGTTCTGGAAATCTGCAATGGGATATTTCTTAGCGCACTGAAGCTAATTGTGACAAAGGAAATATCCTCCAATGAAAACTAGAAGGAAGCTTCCTTAGAAACTTCTTGTTGATGTGTGAATTCATCTCAAAGAGTCACACTTATGTTTCATGGAGCAGGCCATTAACACTGTCTTTGAAGAACCAAAGAAAGTTTACTTTGGATGGCTTTGAGGCCTACGCTGATAAAGGAAATATCATCAGTTCAAAACGAAAGAGATGCTTTCTGAGAAATTTCTTGGTGATCTGTGTATTCATATCACAAAGTTAAACTGATTCCTCAGCAAGCAGTTTGCTAACCCTCTTGTCGGGGAACCTGCACAGTGATATTTGGGAGCCAATTCGGGCCCATTGTGAAAAAGCAAGTATCCTCAGAGAACAACTAGAGAATAGCTTTCTGAGAGATTGATTTCTGATGTGTGGCTTCATCACATAGAGTTCCACCCTGCCCTTCTTGGACCAGATTGCTAAAAGTGTTGTCGAGGATTCTGCAATGTGGTATTTGGCAGCTAATTGAGGGCTATGGTGAAAAAGGAAATATCCTCAGACAGACACTGGAAAGAAGCCTTCCGAGAAACTGCATTGCGATGTGTGAATGCAACACACAGAGTTACACGTTTCTCTTCAGTCATCAGTTTGCCAACACAGTTTTCTGGAAATCTGCAGTGGGATATTTCTTAGTGCAGTGAAGCTAATGGTGACAAAGGAAATATCCTCCTATGAAAACTAGAAGGAAGCTTCCTTAGAAACTTCTTGTTGATGTGTGAATTCGTCTCACAGAGTTACACTTCTTTGTCATGGTGCAGGCCATTAACACTCTATTGGAAGAACCTAAGAAGGGTTACTTTGGATGTCTTTGAAGCCTACGCTGATAAAGGAAATATCATAAGTTAAAAACGAGAGAGAAGCTTTCTGAGAAATTTCTTTGTGATCTCTGAAATCACCTCACAGAGTTACAAGTTATGCCTCAGGAAGCAGTTTGCTAAGACTCTTTTCGTGGAATCTGCACAGTGATATTTGGGAGCCAATTCCGGCCATTGTGAAAAAGTAATTATCCTCAGAGAACAACTAGAGAATAGGTTTTTGAGAGATTGCTTTCTGATGTGTGACTTCATCACACAGAGTTCCACCCATCCCTTCTTGGAACAGTTTGCTAACAGTCTTGTCGTGGATTCTGCAATGTGATATTTGGGAGCTCATTGACGGCTATGGTGAGAAACGATATATCTTCAGACAGACACTGGAAAGAATCCTTCTGAGAAACTGCACTGCGATGTGTGAATGCAACTCACAGAGTTACACGTTTCTCTTCGGCCAACAGTTTGCTAACACAGTTTTCTGGAAATCTGCAATGGGATATTTCTTAATGCAGTGAGTCTAAAGATGACAAAGGAAATATCCTCATATGAAACCTAGAAAGGAGCTTCCTTAGAAACTTCTTGTTGATGTGTGAATTCATCTCACAGAGTTACACTTATGTTTCATGGAGGAGGTCATTAACCCTGTCTTTGAAGAACCTAAGAAAAGTTACTTTCGATTGCTTTGAGGCCTACGCTGATAAAGGAAATATCATGAGTTGAAAACGAGAGAGAAGCTTTTTGAGGAATTTCTTTGTGATCTCTAAATTCATCTCACAGAGTTACAACAAATTCCTCAGGAAGCAGTTTGCTAAGACTCTTTTCGTGGAATCTGCACAGTGATATTTGGGAGCCACTTTGGGCCCATTGTGAAAAAGCAAGTATCCTCAGAGAACAACTAGAGAGTAGCTTTCTCAGAGATTGCTTTCTTTTGTGGAACTTCATCACACAGAGTTCCACCCTTCCCTTCCTGGAACAGTTTGCTAACATTCTTGTCGTGGATTCTGCAATGTGATATTTTGGAGCACATTGAGGGCTATGGTGAGGAAGGATATATCCTCAGGCAGACACTGGAAAGAAGCCTTCTGAGAAACTGCATTGCGATGTGTGAATGCAAGTCACAGACTTACATGTTTGTCTTCGATCAACAGTTTGCTAACACAGTTTTCTGGAAATCTGCAATGGTATATTTCTTAGCGCAGTGAAGCTAATGGTGACAAAGGAAATATCCTCCTATGAAACCCAGAAAGAAGTTTCCTTAGAATCTTCTCGTTGATGTGTGCATTCATCTCACAGAGGTACTGTTATCTTTCGTGGAGCAGACCATTAACACTGTCTTTGAAAAACCTAAGAAAGGTTAGTTTGGATCGCTTTGAGGCCTTACTGATAAAGGAAATATCATGAGTTAAAAACGAGAGAGAATCTTTCTGAGAAATTTCTTTGTGATCACTGAATTCATCTCACAGAGTTACGACTTATTCCTCAGAAAGCAGTTTGCTAAGACTCTTTTCGTTGAATCTGCACAGTGATATTTGGGGGCCAATTCGGGCCCAATGTGAAAAAGCAGGTATGCTCAGAGAACAACTAGAGAATAGCTTTCTGAGAGATTGCTTTCTGATGTGTGACTTCATGACACAGAGTTCCACCCTTCCCTTCTTGGAACAGTTTGCTAACCGTCTTGTCGTGGATTCTGCAGTGTGATATTTGGGAGCTCATTGAGGGCTATGGTGAGAAAGGATATATCCTCAGACAGACACTGGAAAGAAGCCTTCTGAGAAGCTGCACTTCCATGTGTGAATGCAACTCAAAGAGTTACACGTATCTCTTTGGCCAACAGTTTGCTAACACAGTTTTCTGGAAATCTGCAATGGGATATTTCTTAAAGCAGTGAAGCTAAAGGTGACAAAGGAAATATCCTCATATGAAAGATAGAAACAAGCTTCCTTAGGAACTTCTTGTTTATGTGTGAATTCATCTCACAGAGTTACACTTATGTTTCGTGGAGCAGGCCATTTACGCTGTCTTTGAAGAACCTAAGAAAGGTTACTTTGGATCGCTTTGAGGCCTACGCTGATAAAGGAATTATCATGAGGTAAAAACGAGAGAGAAGCTTTCTGAGAAATTTCCTTGTGGTCTCTGAATTCATTTCTGGGAGTTACAACTTATTCCTCAAGAAGCTGTTTGCTAAGACTCTTTTCATGGAATCTGCACAGTGATATTTGGGAGCTGTTTGGACGAGCGGAGGCAAGATGGTGCACTTCCGGTTTCTTCATCCCCCCTCCCAAATCTTCGCTCACTCTCATGGCCTCTCTGCGGTAAGTGCCCTTGTCTCCTCTTTACCACCCTCGGCCAAAATTCTGCGCAGGTCCGAGGTCCATTTGGAGCCACCATGTGGCTCAGAGACCC
>NW_022314529.1:0-1298 GCF_002776525.5 Piliocolobus tephrosceles
TGATCTGGGGCTACTGTGGAAGGTGGTAGATGTCTCACTGAGGCCTGTTGTTGTGGTCCTGCCAGGTAACGTTGTTATTTCAGTTGCGCCTGGACTGATGGGTGAGACTGTAGATTCTCCACGACCTGAGGCTGTGGAGTGGGCGGGTGAGGGTGCTGTTCCAGTTGCATGTGGGCTGCTGTGGACTATTGTTGATTCCTCACTATGGCCCAAGCTTGTGGAGCTGGCAGAAAAGTGGGTTGTTGGAGTTGAGCTCGGGCTGCTGTGGTAGGATGTAGATACATCAACAAAGGCTGATGTGGTAGTAGGAGGTGCAGCCGTAGTGTCCTTTGAGCTTGACCAGCTCGCGAGAGTGGTAGCTTCTCCCCGATGGGTTGTAGAGCCGACAGAGGACAGTGTTGTGTGTGGTGAGCCAGTGCTGCTGTGGACGGGCGTAGACGCTTCAACGAGGCCTGAGGTTGTGCTGTTGTCAGGGAAGAGTGTGGTGTGAGTGGAGCCTTGGCTGCTGTGGAACGTTGTGGATTCTTGACCAAGGGATGATGCTGTGGTCCTCCCAGGGAACAGTGTTGTGTCTGTTGAGCCTGGGCTGCTGTGGGAAGTTGTAGATTCCTGACTGTGGCCTGGTACGGTGGTGCTGTCCGGAAACGCCATTGTGTGCATTGACCATGGTCGGCTGAGGGAGGTGGTGGATCCTTCACTGACACCTGAGCTTGTCGTGCTGGCAGGTGAGAGGCTTGTGTCTGGTGATCTGGGGCTACTGTGGAAAGTGGTCGATTTCTCACTGAGGCCTGGTGTTGTGCTGCTGCCGCGTAACATTGTTGTTTCCACTGAGCCTGAACTGATGGGTGAGGTTGTAGATTCTCCAACAAGAACTGAGACTGTGGTGCTCGTGGGTAGGAATGTGGTTTCCAGTGCATCTGGGCTGCTGTGGGATGCTGTTGATTCCTCACTATGGCCTGAGGTTGTGGAGCTGTCAGGGAAGTGTGCTGTTGCAGTTGAGCCTGGGCTGCTGTCGTCGGTAGTAGATTCTTCAACAGGGGTACTTGTGGTGCTGGGAGGTGAAGGTGCTGTGTGAGTTGAGCCTGGGTGGGTCTGGAAGGTGGTCGATTCTCCCTGAACGCCTCCCTGAGGGCTTGTGGAGCTGGCAGGGGACAGCGTTGTGTGTCGTGAGCCAGTGCTGCTGTGGATGGGTGTGGACGCTTCATCGAGGCCTGAGGTTGTGGTGTTTTCATGTGAGACTGTGGTTTCAGTGGAGCCTGGGCTGCTGTGGAAGGTTGTAAAATCTTGATCAAGGGATG
>NW_022314530.1:0-4978 GCF_002776525.5 Piliocolobus tephrosceles
CTCTCTCTAACCATGAATTAGAAAGGGAATGTGTAGATTCTGTAAGTTGCTAAGCAAAATAATTCTAGCTCTACATTCAGTAACTGGGTACATAAGCACAACATTCAGAATCAAGTGGATGCACCTTGAACTGGACTTAAAAGTTACATTAATTGCCAGAACCCTGTTAAACATCTCTATGGGCTGATTGACAGTGATATACCAGCTTCTCACATATTTGTGTTAGCTAGGGAGTTTCCAGTAATAATTGATTTTTCTAAGTAGTTCCCAATCTCCCATGTGTAATTACTATGACAATTCACCTTAGATATCTTTAAAGACAAGTCCAGAAGGAGTATTTCCAGCAGATCTCTTATGTTCTCACGTGATTCTTCCTAATGATAATATCCTTAAGTTTCATTCAGGAAGCTTTAGGACTATATAATAGTTGAAATCTAAGAACTGGGTGAGACACCATGGTGATAGTTCAAGTCTGGAATATCTTCTCAATGTAACTGTATATAAAGCCCCTTCCTCAGTTATACATTTGACACATAGTAGGGCCTTTGTAGTTAGCCTGGTAGTTTTTGAAAATCTGTAATCTATTCTTCCCAAAGTTTCTGAATGTCTTCTCAAGGAATACTTGTTATTTCAAACTTATTTAGCTTTTGTTTGCTCTGGGATAGGGCTTTCAATCAACCACACAGTAAATATAATTACTAGTAACGTATGAGCAACCATAGGGGTCAGCAAACTACAACCTGAATGTCAAACTCAGCCCACTCCCTGTTTTTAAAAATAAAGTTTTATTGGACCTTACAGATAACTTTATGTATTATCTATAACTCTTTTCTGACTACAATGGCAATGTTGAATAGTTATGACAGGAATCATTTGGTCTCTAAAGCTTAAATATTTACTATGTGGCCTTTTGCAGAGAAGAATTATCCACCCCTTAAATAGTGCATTGAATTCAGAATGCCCAGTATAAATATGCATATCTCTTCTCATGCTATGTTGTGTCCTTAAGGCTCTAAAACCCCCAGGATTTCTTCCCATAGACATTTTTGACATTTTTAGTAATATCATCTAGCAAAATCTTGCAATTATTTTGCCATGAGACATAATAATTCATACATCTGCTCCACTTCAACTACTCTCAAGCAAACAGAAGCTAATTTGAGTCTAAAAGGAACCATGAAATGAGGCCATGGTGAGGGCTGAAGAGTAAGGACATGCCCAGCAAGTCCTTTCCCAAGGTGTGTTATTGTAGAGCATTTAAGCAACATAAAAGCAGACACATGGGGGAGTGGGAGAGGAATAATTATTGCTGGCAACAGAAATTCAGTGAGGTTTGGGGGTGGGCTCTATTCTGAATGGTCTACCTCCTATATCACTCCATTCCTATTCTCCAGGTCACACACTTTTACAATAATTCCCTGAGTTTCAAATAAAAGGTTGGTGAAGCTGACAATTCAAACAGCATTATAATTCAGCCATCTTTGGACCTGATTTGGGGCTACTTGTGGCACAGCTATGGACAATTCCTACTTATCCAATCATCCCAAGAGTTGAGAAATTAGGGAAAGCAGTCATTATCTTTCTCTAAGGCTGAGTACAATCAGAAGCAATCAGTTTATCCCACAGAGCTTGTATTCCTTATGCCAATGTCATAACTCTAGAAACTGTAAGTATAGATGTATTACATCAGTGACCATAGTTGAAAATTTAAATAATCCTTTCATTACTGTCTGCCAGGGACAGCAAGAATCACATCCTTTCAATACAAGATGAATTCTTTTACCCCGGCAATATAATCAGACCAGATAACTAGCCCTGGATTTTTATTTCCTTGAGGCTCCATTGCCTGTAATTATGTTTAGCACCAATTTTTCACATGATGGGGATTCTTTTGAAAAAACAAAAACAGAACAAAACAAAACAGGGTCTCACTCTGTTGCCCAGGCTGGAGTGCAGTGGCAGGATCTGGGCTTACTACAACCTCTGCCTCTCCAGTTCAAGTGATTATCTTGCCTCGGCCTCCTGAATAGCTGGGATTACAGGCATGCACCACCACACCTGGCTAATTTTTGTATTTTCGTAAAGATGGGATTATGTCATGTTGCCCAGGCTGGTCTCCAACTACTGTCTCCTCCCTCCTGGGCATCCGAAAGTGCTAGGATTATAGGCATGAGCCACTGCACTTGGTCTACCAAAAAATTTATTTAACGAAATTTGAAAACAATGGAAAAAAGAGGAAACTAATTGAAGTAAAAATGGAGCCTACTAAAAGACATTTGGATCTTTGGGTGGGTCATGAAGTCAGTCACAGAAACTACTAAATGGCCACAGATCCCAACATGGGAATGTTCCAGTGAGGATCCTACAACTGGCAAGACTACACCCGGAGTCACACTCATGACACTGGCACTGGAGGTCAAAAAGTTTTTCGTGTCTGGCCTTGAAGTCCAGGTCATTCTGCCATCACTCTTACTAGACAAGATGGATATGTGTGGAATTTGCTCCTATATTGTTCTTTTCTGGATGAGAGTCACGTATTTACAATTTGAAAGACAACATCACTGCAAAATATTTTAGCTATTAAAAAGGAGGCCACAAAAGCAAATTTCTGACTTTTGCTTCGGTGAAAAATGTCATGACATGAGAATTTTTCCAAACATAAATAGGAAGTGTTCAAAATTTGCTGTGTGACTAAAGGTGTGACAAATTTCTCCCATGCCTTTTGAAAAAAAAAAAAAAAGAATTGGGCAATAAAACAGAATTTTGACATCTTTCTAATTGTTTTAGTGTATTTACTCTAGAAACAATAACATGTTTGCTACTGTTGGGTGAATCATAAAAACTCCACATCTGTTCCTTAAAGAATTTGACATGATCTGGTTCAGTCATTTTTACATAGTGATTGTTGTTCTTCTTTAAAACATCAGTGAGCATATTGAAATGTAAAAGTCACTGACTCTCTTTCTATGTTACAGAATCACTTTGATTTCACATTTATTAGAAATAAGTGCTATATTTCCAGTTTCTGTATCAGGTTGTATTTACATTCATATGATTTAAGTACTAATTAAGAAGTTTTTATGTAAATCTAAGGCAAAGCTACTAAAGTCACAGTTAATTCTGTACATATATTCACAAATATATATGTGTATGTACATATTTTTCTTTCTTTAAACATAATGACCAACTAAAACATGTTGTTGATCAAAAACTTTTAGCTGTAATCAATTTTAATGGAGGACACAATTACACAAAATAATTGGAGATTAGGGGAGAGTGGATAATTCAGAATGAGTACATTATTTTCTTCTCAAAAAATGCTCTTTCTGTAATGGACTTCTTGGAAATAGAAACCTAAAAGAAAATATTAAGCCATGTTTGACTAATTCTTGGTTGCTATTTATTCCTCTTCTTACCAACTTAATGTGTACTGTAGTATCTAGTCCTTGAATTCTTAGAGTAATGAATTAACTTGTCCATATGTAGTGATATTTTGCTAATGGAGCAAAGCAGTTCATCTTAAAAAGCATTCAGTTGTAATTGTAGATGTGTATATTTATTAACTCAGCTATAAGCCTCAGCTTAGAATATCAGCTCTGACCTATGAGTTGATCAGGACAGGTATATATGGCTTTTGTTTCTTAGTAACTATTTCTCTATCGAATATATTCCCTTCTTTCATGTTTGTATTTTTTGCCTGAAAAAAAAAATCGGCTGAATAATGTACCTACTACTAGTTATAGGGCAAGTATAATTAGTTAAACCTGAAATTCAATGTTAAAAATGTTTATCATTAGCACAGTTCTTAACAGACCACTAGATTTAAAGGTAGAATATATATGCATATATGTATGTATTGTATATATTAAAAAGATCCACCCCTGTCCACTTCTATCACATACACCTTCATCTGGATCATTAAATAAACATGTCCTTTGAGTTGAATCATATAAAATGACTGATTTTTAATGTTTTTAACATATATAAAAATCAATTTCTTGCGGTTTGATGTAATAAATCTAAAGCCATAATTATTCTATAGCTATATCATGGTCATCACCTCAAATCAAAAGTGATGTCTTTTTCTACTCAAGTTTTGGCTGCTATAACTGCAGCATTTAGTAACAATTAAAATGTGTGTTTTATAAAATGGGAAATTTAAAAATGTCTCTTTTAAAACACATTCCATTTACTTACTGTCTCTTCCCTGTATTCATTTTTATTGAAAAAGACACATTTCTGTCATTCACCCGATCATCGCCTCCTTCATTTGCTGTTAGTAAATAAAACGTACTAAGGACAGCCTTTGTGGTGGAGTTAGCCCCCAAATAAATAATATCCCTGGAAGGCAGTATAATTTTAGGAGAAATGTACTTGAAAAAGAAGTAGAAGGAAGACAAGGGCAGTGTAAAATTGAGATTAGTATAACTTTGATAGTATTTCCTTTCTAGCATGAAACATGAGAAAATAAATTTAGGATAAGTCCCAACAAACAGCTTACACTTAATTTAATCTAGGGACAATTTTCTGTATGGCTGCACTTCAAATATTGCATTTTCTTCCCAGTAGTTTATTCCATTTATATGATTGGTTCAACTATGTCAAAATATTGTTTTCTAACGGGTTTCACTATTTGTTTCTCTTTTACCCATGTAAAAAAAGTGAAATATTATGCATGTTTATTCTGGTTATTAATACAGAAAATAGTTTGAGAGCAGCTGTCATGATACTCTGAAATCCACATCCCTCCCCCCGCCCTTATCTACTATCAACTAAAAGACTGTTTTCTTGCTTTTACTTCCGGCCCTTTTTCGCTCACTCAGGACCTTTGCTTACATGTTGACTGAACATCTTCTTACATAGTTTTGTGTTTTTGTTCTCTGCTTTGTGGTTATAGAGCATCCCATTAAAAACCTAGCCATGGCACTGGCCAGTGTGAATAATTCTTCTCCTCATCGCTGTATTCCAGCTCATGCTG
>NW_022314531.1:0-3564 GCF_002776525.5 Piliocolobus tephrosceles
GTTTTTATCTGAGGATATTTCATTTTTCAGCCTAGGCCTCAAGGCACTCCCAAATTTCCCTTTACAGATTCCAAGAAAACAAACTGCTTTTCATGGAGCAAACTTTTAAATGAAAGGAAAAGTGTAATTCAGTGAGATGAATTCAAAGATCACAAGGTAATTTCTCAGAATGCTTCTTTGTAGTTTTTATCAGGATATTTCCTTTTTCAGCATCTTCCTCAGGGCGCTCATGAATATCCCACAGCAGATTCAATGAAAACAGTGTTAGCAATCTGCTCAATTAAAAGAGAGGTGTAATTCTGTGAGATGAATTCACATATCACAGAGAAGTTTCTCAGAAAGCTTCTTTTTGTTTTTCACCTGAGGATATTTCCTTTGTCACCCTAGACATATGTGTGCACCCAAATATCCTATTGCAGATTCCACGAAAACAGGGTTAGCAAAATGCTCAATGATTACTACAGTGTTAGCCTATGAGATGAATTCACACATCGCAAAGCAGTTTCTCAGAAATCTTCTTTCTAGTTTTTATGTGATTATATTTCCTTTTTCATCATAGGCCTCAATGCACTCCGAAATATTCCTTTGCAGATTCCACGAAAACACTGTTAGCAAACTGCTCAATGAAAAGAAAGGTGCAACTCTGTGAGATGATTTCACACATTACAAAAAAGTTTCTCAGAAAGCTGCTTTCTAGTTTTTATCTGAGAATATTTCCTTTGTCACCATAGGCTTCAATGTGATCCAAAATATCCCTTCTCAGATTTCCCAAAAATAGCACCAGAGAACTGCTCTATGAAAAGAATCGTGTAAATCTGTGACTTGAATTCGCACATCACAAAGTGGTTTCTGAGAAATCTTCTTTCTAGTTTTTATTTGAGGTTATTTCCTTCTTCATCAGAGGCCTTAATGCACTCTAGAATATCCCATTGCAGATTCCACAAAAACAGTGTCAGCAAACTGCCCAATGAAGAGAAAGGTGTAACTCTGTGGGATGAATTCAAGCATCACAAAGCAGTTTCTCAGAATGCTGCTTTTTAGTTTTTGTCTGAGGGTATTTCCTTTGTCACCATAGCCTTCAAACCACTCCCAAATATCATATTGCAGTTTCCATGAAAAGTGTTAGCAAAATGCTCAATAAAAATAAAGGGGTAACTCTGTGAGATGAATTCACACATCACAAATTGGTTTCTCCGAAATCATCCTTGTAGTCTTTATCAGAGGATATTTCATTTTTCAGAATAAGTTTCAATGCCCTCCCAAATATCCATTTGCAGATGCCATGAAAACAGTGTTCGCAAACTGCTCCACGAAGAGAAAAGTGTAACTCTTTGAGATCAATTTACACGTGACAAAGAAGTTTCTCAGAAAGCCTGTTTCTAGTTTCTATCTGAGAATAATTCCTTTTTCACCATAGTCCTCAATGCTCTACCATATATACCTTGGTAGATTCCACAATAATAGTGTTCGCAAAGTTCTCCATGATAGGAAATGTGTAACTGCATGAGAAGAATTCAGAGATCACAAAGAAGTTTCTCAGAAAGCTTCTTTCTAGTTTGTATCTGTGGATATTTCAATTGTCACTATAGGCTTCAATGCGATTCAAAATATCCCTTCCCAGATTCCCCAAAAATAATGCTACCAAATAGTTCCATGATAAGAGTTGTGTAATTCTGTAAGATGAATACACAAATAACAAAGCAGTTTCTCAGAAAGCTTCTTTCCACTTTTTACCCGAGGATATTTCCTTTTTCACCATAGGCCTCAATGCACTCTTGAATATCACATTGCAGATTACATGAAAAAAGTGTTAGCAAAATTCTCAATGAAAATTGTCGTGTAACTCTTGAGATGAATTCACACATCACAAAGCAGCTTCTCAGAAAACTTCTTTGTAGCTTTTGTCAGAGGATATTTCCTTTTTCACCATATACTTCCTTTCTCAGTGTCAAGGTTTCTGAGGAACTGCTTTGTGATATGTGAATTCATCTCATATTGTTACATATAACTCACAACTCATTGATGGAGCCATTTGCTAGCACTTTTTTTGTATAATCTGAGAAGTAATATTTTGGATAGTTTGAAGTCTATGGTGACAAAGGAAATATCCTCAGATAAAAACTAGAAAGAAGCTTTCTGAGAAACTGCTTTGTGATTTGTGTACTCATCTCACAGAGATACATCATTCTTTTCATTGAGCAGTTTGTGAACACTGTTTTCATGATATCCACAAGGGATACTTCAGAGTGCATTGAAGCTTTTGGTGACAAAGGAAACATCCTCTGAAAAAACTGGAAAGAAGCTTTCTGAGAAACTGCTTTGTGATACGTGAATTTATCTCACAGAGTTACATGATTCTTTTCATGGAGCAGTGTCATAGCACTGTTTTCAGGGAATCTGAGAAGGGATGTTTTGGATCGCATTGAAGCCTATGGTGACTAAGGAAATACCCTAAGATAAAAACTAGAAATAAGGTTTCTGAGAAATTGCTTTGTGATGTGTGAATTCATCTCACAGAGTTACACCTTTGTTTTCATGGAGCTGTTTACTAACACTGTTTTCATGGAATCTGCAATTGGATGTTGCGATTGTATTGACTGCTATGGTGAAAAATGAAATATCCTCAGAAAAATACTTAAGACAAGCCTTCAGAGAAACTGCTTTGTGATGTGTGAATTCATCTCACACAGTTGCACCAATCTTTCCTGGAGCTGTTTGCTAACTCTGGTTTCGTGGAATCTGCAAATTGATATTCTGAGGGTATTGAGTCCTATGGTGATAAAGTAGATATTCTCAGGAAATAACTGGAGAGTACTCTTCTGAGAAGCTGCTTTGTGATGTGTGAATTCATGTCACAGAGTTACACCTTTCTCTTCATAAAGCAGTTTGCTAGCACTGTTTTTGCATCATCTAAGAAGGGATATTTTGGATCACTTTGAAACTTATGCTGATAAAGAAAATATCCTCAGGTAAAAATTAGAAGTTTTCTGAGAATCTGCTTTGTGATGTGTGAATTCATCACACAGAGTTATACTACTCTTTCATGGAGCAGTTTGCTAGCACTGTTTTTGTGGAATCTGAGAAAGGATATATTGGATCACTTTGAAGCCTATGGTAACAAAGGAAATATCCTCAGATGAACACTGTAAAGATGCTGTATAAGAAACTGCTTTGTGGTGAGTGAATTCAACTCGAAGAGATACACCATTCTTTACATTGAGCAGTTTGCTAACACTGTTTTCATGGAATGTACCATGACATATTCCGATGGCCTTGAGTCCTACGTTGAAACATGAAATATCCTCAGACAAAGAGTGCAAAGAAGCCTTCTGAGAAACTGCTTTGTGATGTGTGAATTCATCTGACAGTCTTACACAATCCTTTCATGGAGCCGTTTGCCAGTGCAGTTTTTGTGGAATTTTGGAAGCGTTATTTTTGATCACTTTGAAGCCTATGGTGACAAAGGAAATATGGTCAGATAAAAACTAGAAAGAAGCTTTCTGAGAAACTGCTTTGGGATGTGTGAATTCATCTCACAGAGTTACACCACTCATTCATGGAGCC